>NC_079206.1:39010778-39120778 GCF_026745355.1 Beta vulgaris subsp. vulgaris | reverse complement strand
TCTACTAATTTGTATCAATTCTATGTACACTTTTTACATTATTAAATATATATTTAAAGTTAATTATTACGTTAAAAAACTTATCATATATTATTGCAATTTCATCGCGTTTTTTTTGTGTCGAAGGGAGGTTTTGGGTTGGGGGGGGGGATGGGGCTGCTGGGTGGAGGGGTTGGCAGAGGGTAGGATGGGGATGGGGGTACAAGGGAGTGAAGGGGTGGGCTGGGGGTGGGGGCAGGGTGGGGGTAGGCAGGGGTGGGCTGGGGGTGGGGGGAGTGCTGGGGGTGGGTAGGGCTGCTGGCATGGGGGAGTGCAGGGGTGTAGGGGGGTGTGTAGGGGTGGGCCTGGGTGTGGGCAAGGGGTGCTGGCTGGGGTGGGAAGGGGGTGGGCAGGGATGGGCAGGTAGGGTGGGGTGTTGTAATAGCCCTGTTTTTAAGAACCTATATTTAAAAGGTAAAAGTGGATAAGACCATCATTCTTAATGGTTAAGAAAGCTTGTGGATACGCATTATCATTCTTAATGGTTAAGAAAGCTTGCGGATAAGCATTATCATTCTTAATGGTTAAGAAAGCTTGTGGATAAGCATTATCATTCTTAATGGTTAAGAAAGCTTGTGGATAAGTACTATCATTCTTAGTGGTTAAGAAAGGTTTTGGATAAGCACTAACATTCTTAATGGTTAAGAAAGGTTCTGGATAAGGCACTATCTTTCTTAATGGTTAAGAAAGGTCAAAGAGGATAAGAACCATCTTTCTTATTGGCTCAGAACGCTTTGGAAACCAATAGATAAGTTAGAAAGTCCTTGAGAGCCTTAAACATTAAGATTATGAAAATCGTTTGGAGATTGTTTTATCGGGTAACGATGAACTTCCAGTTAAAGAGCATTTCGGGGTTGAATCCGAGCTCATAACCTAACCAAACTTGATACATGACATGCTTGGGATGTCTTAAGGTTAAAATAGTCATTTATGCCCAACAATTACGTGGCTCAATAAGGTAAATTGCTTACATAGTAAAAACTGGTCAGCTGAAATTACAGCTCAGACCTATGCTCAAAGAAAGCTGCTTAGCAACTACTTAAGTGTCGATCTCTCAAATAACTTTGGATGTATGAAAGCCAACACCTAAGGCTAACACCTCAAGCAAGAATCACCCAAAAACTCCAAGAAACCGACCTTGCCCAGAATAGGTTTCCCTCCCTTGGGGGTACCGCCTGAACAGACTATAAAAGCCTATTCTGGATTTTCGTCTCTTTTCTCTTATTTCTTTCTCTTCGACACCCACTTTTCTCTACATAGAACTCTATTAAACATCCATACAAAGTAGTACAAGCTTTAGTTCCAACCTTTAGACCATAAAATCATATAGAAAATCTTGCTGAAAGATCACATAAGTTGCTGTAAGTTCAACAGATTACACCTCTTGTATTTAAGCTTAGTTTTTCATATCTATAAGATTGTTGAAACTAATCTTTAGAATTTTATATATTAAGGGGAAGCTGTAGGAGTAGTTAACCAATTAGGTTAAGGAGTTTCGTGGCCTTAAGCATCCTTTGGTAAAGGTAGACACTTAGTTTGGTTTTAACCTAGAGATATCCATACCTATAGTTAGGTGATTGTTTCTTTCTAGTATAAAGCATGTTTATGAAATGAATTTACTTATGATGTGTATTTTACTATGTGTATATTGAGTATGTAACATGGATATAGCATGCTAAGGTTCATTAGAGATGTTTTATTTGACCTAAACAACACTTATACACTAAGTAATACGATTATGCTTCTTAATGGAATGTGTTTGGTACATGGACTTGTGGAGTGATTGTGATGACTGAGGTGGAGTTGTTATGTTATTGTTGTCGTGGAGTTGTTGTGGTGGTTGTGGTGAAATTATTGTGGAGTTGCTATTGTTGTTGTTGCTCTGTTGTAGTAGTGTTGTTGAGTTATTGTTGTTCTGTCATTGTAGTTGTGGTTGAGTTGCTGTGAAGTTGCTGCCTATTGTTGTTGTTGCGCCGTTATTATGGTTGTTGTTGTAGTTGTGGTGGCTATTGTGGAGTAGTTGTGATGGTTGTGGTAGAACTATTATGTTGTTGTGCTGTTGTTGTGGTGATGTTGTAGTGGGTTATAGTTAAAATAGTTTACTAGTTTGGAAGATGAATTAGTTTGGATATGATTAAAAAGGTTCCAATGATGTGTCCAGAGCTAGTATCATGTGGTTTATAGTTCAAGTATATATCCAAAGTATTCAGTAGAACAATATGGTTCATCTTGTCCAGAGCTAGTAATGGTCATGATTATAGATGCATCTCTATGAGTTGATTGTGAATTGCTATTGGATTGTTATAAAAGTATCCTTTTGTTCAATTATTGGAATTGTTCGAAAATACTATGTTTCTTAAAATATGATTTGGTATGATAGTGAGGAAATGATTCAGATATGAGTTAAGACCAGATAAGGTCGAATATGGTGTTATGTTATGAGTATTGAGGATTCAAGTATGAATCATTAAATATCTTATATTATAAATATGAAAGTGAGGCATGAACATGCACCCGAGTTATAGGACATGCCCGGTTAAGACTTGCAAGCAGAACAGTAACAGGTGGGGTGACAACCCTCAATAGTTTGGAGATAGTTGGTACTGCGTGGTACCCCTCTCCATTCACGTTCATGTCAAACGAGTTGATTTTGTGAAAGTGTAGTATCTGAGTTGAATGTGATTATTTGTTATTATAACTATGTGTTAGTTTTCAAAATATACCTAAACTTGTATTTTCTATTACATAGTGTGTACTCAGCTTTGCTGATAGTGTTGTCATTTATGTGGTAGAGTCAAATTTTATTGCAGGATTGTGTTGGGAGCCAGAATCGAGCTGAGAGCAAAGTTATGATTCAAATTGTGTACTATGGGATAAAGTCAGATATCTAAGTTTGTGTATAGAAGAGTTTATTTAGAATTACTCACAATATGGATTTTCGTCATGGAATTTTAGATTGAATAACTATGTAATTGAAGTCTTATATAAAGGATTTTGTTTTGTGGGCCCATAACCCACAGGTCCAGGATCAATTTGTAAGGTTATATTTCCGTTGCGAATAAATATTTAATTCAAGGGTTATTAAGCATTGATTGTGATTAGTGAATCTTAAGTGTGATTAGCTAGCAGCTCGGGAATCGGGTTGTTACAGGTGTGGGGTGGGCAGGCTGGGGGAGTGCAGGTTGTAGGGCTGCATCAGATTAATTTTTTTTTAAAAAAAAAATTAAATACGAAGGGCTGCGGTTTTAATCCTAAAACGCAGCCCTTCTTACCTCAAAGGGCTGTGTTTTAGGATTAAAACCGTAGCCCTGCACAATAAGGGATGCGGTTTATAAAAAGGCAGCCATTCTAGTCTCAAAGGGTTGCAGCCTCTTAACTCAAAACGCAGCCCTTCACCTTAAGAAGGGCTACGATTTATAAAACGCATCCCTTTTAGACCAAAAGGGTTGCGTTTGTGTGTAAAACTGCAACCCTTCCTTTATGTTGAAGGGCTGCTGTCAAAAAACGAAGCCCTAAGGTCCTTTTCAACTGCAGCCCTTCCTTATTTTTCCACTAGTGAATGTGCAGACAGACTAACATTCGAAGTGCTTAGAACTTGGATCATTCCAAATGATCCTGATTATGTGCCTACTTATCAGCGTCCCTTCCAGAAAAGGTCCAAAAGTCAAGGGCCAAGAAAATATGATATCCCCTGTGCAGACCCTTCCTCAAAAGGAAAGGAAAGGGAGGAAACTCATACCCCTATTCCCAAAATTCTTAAAAGCAGTTAAGTTATCGCTACTACAAGATGTCCAAAACTTACCTTAGAGTAGGACATCAAAGATGAAAGAGCTAAGTGCAAAAGCTGCGGCCACTAGGGCTCAAATTTGCAATCAAATGTGCAGGAGTCCCTTATTGCAAATATAAGAATTGATGTAAAGGCACTACAAGCTGGTATCACTAAATTATTGCCTATAGAAGACGAACAATGTGTTGAATCATCGACAAAGAAAGATAACCAGTAGCCTTAGGGAGGTGATTCTTTTATGAAAGAGATACAATGACACGACTTCAACGAGGAATATAATTCAGAGTTCACGAAGGAGCCTAAAGCAGAAATGGGAGAGAGCCAAAACGTGCAATGTAACATGGTCATGCTACCAACAGAGTTTCAAAAGTCAGAAGATCAATAAGAATTCCATACCAATACCACATTATGGCGTGGGAAGATGAAGTTGACAGAGAAGGAGGGCATGTAAATTATAAATTTCTTCCTTTAATAGCTTATCATCTTATCTAACTGCACCTCAAAACAAAAGTGCCTAATAAGACATCTCTAAAAGCTAACCTAGAGAATATAATCATAGATGAAATCCTTAGGTCAGCTGATGTTGACAATAAGCATATTAAAGCCTTATTTCTAAATGTTAACTTTGAGGGAGTTCGTTTAGGCAAAGTATTGGTGGACATCGGAGCCATTGTTTATAATATGCCACTCCCTATGTTTAAAAAACTAGGGAAAACTAGAAGGGATTTGCATAACATACAAATCAACATAATTGATTTCTCTGGTTTGTCTGAAAAAGTGGAAGGAATAGCTTTTCAGAAAATTAAAGTAGGAACAAAAACTACTTTCACTGGTTTCTTCATAGTTGTAGGTGACACTAATTATAATACAATATTAGGAAGAGACTAGTTACTCCATAATTATGTTATTCCATCATCACTCCACCAAGTCTTTATTTTGTGGAACGGTGAAACTTATGAAATGGTTCAACTAGATGAGGATGTGCTATAATTACATCTTCTGATTCTATTTTTATTATGGACTCTCTAAATTCAGTTCCCACTATCAAAATTGAGGTTACTGTACAACTTGAGTCACAAACTCACCAAGAGATAGAAGACTCGGGTGCAATTCTCATTGAAGAAGTCGAAGACGTCCCAGAAGTTGAAGACATTCAATCAAAATATGAATATGTTTAACAAGCGTCAGATTACAATAAACCCTTGACTCTCATTAGCTTATAGGGTTAAGATGTATTTTCTTTATAAAGTTTCTTATGTTTATAAACCAAGAAGAATATTGTAAGGGGTTCACCCCTATTATTGATCAATGAATGAAAGATTTAATTTTTTGAAAATATCAAGAGGATTTTCTTATAAATTATGATGCATGTTGCTCAACTTTATATGAAAATGAATCCTCCTACAAGGAGGATAAAAAGACGGGCAAAAAGTGAGGATATTAAATAGGAACTTCACGACCCAGTAGAGGAAATAAATTTTGGGGATAATGAAATCCACGTGTTACATAAGTAGCTCCTCACTAACCAAAAAACCATGAACTCATACAGATTCTAAAAGAACTTAAAGACTATTTTGCATGGGAACATCATGAAATGCCGGACATTGATAGGCAAATAGTAGAGCGTAAACTACTTATCAAGGACGGATTTAAGACTGATGCCTGAACTGATAACGCCTATGCAAGAGAAGATATACAAACTCCTCAAGGCAAAGTTCATAAGGCCTTGCCAATATGCTGAATTGATCTCAAATATAGTTCCAATAGTTATGAAAAATGGTAAAATACGAATCTGCGTTGACTTTAGGAACCTAAATAAAGCTACACCTAAAGATCAATACCCCATGTCAGTGGCTAATCTCCTAATAGATGCAGCATTAAGATATGAATATATATCTTTTATGGATGGGTATGCAGGATAGCGCCAATTAAAGATTGCACATGAAGACTGTAATAAAACAGCCTTCAGAATTCCAAAGTTATTAGGTATGTCTGAATATGTGGCCATGCGTTTTGGGTTGAGAAATGCTGGAGCCATATACTAGCGAACAATGGACGCAATCTTTAAGGACATGATTGGTAAAATCATGGAAATCTATGTGGATGACATACTTATAAAGTAAAGTGACTTTTTAGGACATAAGGAGTATTTGAAGTTATTCACCAAAATGAGAGAATATCACCTAAAAATGGATCCACTCAACTGTGCATTTGGGGTTAACGCTAGTAGCCTTTTAGGATTCCTCGTTCACAAGAATGGAATGGAAATTGACCAAAATAAGGCAAAGGCAGTATTGGCAACCAAAGTACCCTATAATAAAAAGGAATTTCAAAGATTTCTTCGACAGGTCAATTATGTTAGGAGATTCATGGCTAATTTAGATGGAAAAACTAAAAAGTTTTCAGTGTTGCTAAGACTAAAACATGAATCATAATTCCATTGGTAATAAGAACATCAAAAAGCCTTTGACCAGATCAAGTATGATATAGCGAACCCTCTTGTGCTGATTCCTCCATGGAAAAACGGAAAACCACTAAGATTGTATCCCTCTGCTTGTGAAGATTTCGTTGGTAGTATTCTTACTCAAGAATATGAAAAAGGACATGAGAAGGCCATATTCTACCTAAGTAGATTCTTACATGATACAGAATAAAGGTATACCATGGCAAAAAAATTGTTGTTTATGTTTATATGATGCATTAATTGAACTCATACATTATTTCGTGGCTTTCACAGTAGAATCAGTATCTTCAACAGATGTCATAAAATATATGATATCCCAATCTTTCATAAAAGGAAGGTTGTTAATTACATGAAGTTTACATTTACTGTAATTTGACCTAATATATGTGCCACAAAAGGCTGTAAAAGGCCAGGATCTACCTAATTTCTTAGCGACCCAACCTTGTTTTTGACTCAGGAATCATCGACGAAAACATCCTTCCATGGGTCTTATTCTTTGATGGATCCAGCCTTAGATAAACAGCAGGAGCGGGGATATATAGTTTATCTCCTGGCAGAATCTCAACTAGGTTGGCAGTAACCTTCAAGGGTCCATGTACCAATAATAAAGCTGGATATGAAGCTCTATTAATTGGATTGGAGATACTGCTAGAGTTGGGAGCCAAGAACGCAAAGGTATGTGGCGATTCCCAGTTTATCATTTATCAAATGAATGAAGAATTCAAGAACATATCATCAGTATCACAAGAGTGTGGCAAGAAAGCACATAAATGTCCATATAATTTAAGGAAATCATTTTCATACACATTCCCAGGAAAAAAACTAAGTAATAGACCAGTTGTCTGAAATAGCTTCTGATAGAGAAGAAATACTTTCGAAAAATAAAGATATCATTCTCCAAGAGAAGATCCTAGAACCTCTCAGTGAAACTGATAAGGAAGAATCAGAAAATATATTGGAAGTCTATAAAATTTCAATATAAAAGAGGAAAATGACTGGAGAGATGACATTATTACACTAGTAGAATAAATGCTTATTGCTGCTGTCATTAAGTGGCCTATTGTGGCGGTTTTGGCCGCGCAGCAATTAAGGGGGCAGCAATAGATAATTAATGTATTGTTGCGGTTTTAAACCACATCAATATTTGAACATATTACTGCGACTTTTGGGTAAAACTGCAGCAATATATTTATTTTATATAAGATTTACAAAACATATTGCTGCGAATTATTGGAAAAACCGCAGCAATATGCTGTATTTAATAATAAAAAAATAGGCATATTGCTGCTGTTGTTGACCAAAACCGCAGCAATAGGTCCTAGTTTAGCTAAAAAAAAATTTTTTTTTTTTTTTTTTGCATTATGCAATAAAATTTGAAAGATTCATCAAAATCAACCAGCTATCACCTACAAATACTGTAATTCTAAACAATAGCCCCAAATACTAATTCGCATATTCTGAACACTTATTCCCAAAATCAATTCAAATACAGAAGAAGGGAAAAAAGATATAGAGGCAAAAAAAAAAAAAAACACATAACGTAATTCTAAACATACTGGAATCCCAAATTTAATAGCTATTCAGCTAATTCAACAACAATTTAATATTAAACAACAATTAAAATTCAACAGCATATCACCCAACAAAAAAATACAAGATTATTAGATTAACCTAACCCAATCACTCAAATTTAGCACCAATTTGAAGTTTAAAACACTAAACATTAGAAAATACTGCATTCACCACAAACTGCAACAAGAAGCAAACTGTACAAGGTCCAACACCAAGTAATCTAAACTCCATAGCTCTACAGTGACATGAATGCATCATACAACGAATGCCATATTTCTAAAGGAATTAGTAAACAAAAAATTAAACTTTTCATTCTAAAACATATACAAGTATGTAGATCAATGTTGGTCTACGCAGATTCATCTAAAGACAATTGTAGAAACAATACATATGGATATCACCAATCCAACAAGAAGATTAACCAGCTCATTGATAAAGAACAAAAATTGATGTAAGTATCAAGTTTCAAACAGTAACAAAATAATCTGAGTGAATTCAGTAAAATAAAACCAATTTTATCCGAAATCAAAATCACTCACTACAAAATTCATGCACTAAACAACCACTTAGTGACAGATCTAATCCACTGGCGATTTCATGTAACAAGGTTAGTGTTGTATAATATGAGCAATATAAGAGGGGGGGGTGAATTATAGTGAGAGAATAAGCTCTACTTTTTGCGGAATCAAAAGTAAACTTGGGAACAAACAATGGGAACACGAGAGATTTAGCGAGGAAAAACTTCCTAGGCCTAGTAGGAAGAAACAACCTCGACCACAAGGGATTTTAAAACAACTTTCCACTATAATAGGCCAAAACAACTCTGATTACAACCTATTACTTTTCTCTCGATTCTCAACTTAAGTCACTCAACTCAAGTTCCCAACGACAGTTCCCACAACTGACGTTCCTCTCAAACTTCACTCGAAGTTCCTTTCTCTTTCTCTTTCTCTTGCTTCACTCAAAGCTTCTCACACTTACAAGAGTTCACTCAAACCCTTTTCTCAAAAATACACTTTGTAAAACAATGGAAGAATAATAAACTCGATTAATGTAAGTATGAATTCTCTTAAGGAAAAGGCACTGACTCTTTTAGATAACTAAGACAAATTAGCTAAGTCAGACACACTTTTGTGAGACTATAAAAGTCGGACACAAATCGTTCTAGGATTAGGCGCCTATTTATAGACAATTAAGACAAGACATTTTCTCCACTAAATAAACCATTATCACATGATCTCCATGATTTTAATTAATTAAATAAATTAAATATTCCATGACAAGTAAATAACCCATTAACCCACTACTTCACTTCATAAGAGAAGCAGTAACATTTACGTGGTTTCAAAACTTGATGAATAATTAAACTCATTTAAATTAATTAAATACTTGAAGGATAATTAACTAAGCCACTAAATCCACTAACTACAAAAACGTGTAGCAGTAGCTTTAGTCCTGTAGTCCAATTTTTAGGAAATAAATAAATTATTTACTTTAGCTAGTTTTTAGGAAAATATCTCTTTTTAAAATACTTTAATAAAACGAAAAAAGTTTTATATTTTAAAACCGAAATTTTAAAAACCGGAAAGATATTATATTTTGAAAAAAAATCTTTTAAATAAAATATAAAAGATAAAGATAAAAGATAACATTTGAAAATCGGTTATATAAAATCAGAAAATCTTTTTAAAATCTTTTCCTAACAAACTTAAACTAAATTCCTAAAATAGTGGATCTTAGTTAAAACAACCCTAAAAACACTAACTAACATATTGGGCGCATACATTGAGTTAGGCGCACAACTTTAGAGACTCTTAGGTGTTCCAAAACCATTTTAAGTCTTGTTCCCTAACCTTGTTCCTATAGTGCCAGGTCTGTTCCTATCATGGAACATAACCAAGTTCCTTTGAGAATTCACCACGAACTTAATTGAGCTTTTACTCAACCTTAACATGAAGATAATAAATACACCCTAATGTATTCTAATCTTCATTCCATGCTTGATTCTTCATCACTCGAACATCTTTACTTCGATCTTGATTAATTCTCCGTTTTAATCTTCAATCAAATACTCTTGCTCGAGAATGAATTACCTTGCAACAACATAAATAAATATACTATGTCTTTTGTGGTTAAGTCATCTTCAAAACTCAAGGGTCAACAATTTCCCCCTTTTTGAAGATGGCAACAAAAGGCATATAATATAATATAATAATACACATAAGTCATATAAAACTATTTTAACAAAGTATGCAACCAAGTTAAATTAATTATTATAGACTCTTTATTTTATTTTGTAATGAAGAAACATGCGAACAGAAACCATGACAAAAAAAATTTACTCTGATTGCCTTTCTCTTTCCCCCTTTGGCATCTTCAAAAACATTAGTCCATGATTTCAAAAAGATGAGTTTATCTACTAAAATACATCACACCACCAAACTTGTGAGAAACAATTTGGTTAGTATAAGTCAATAAAACATTCAACTCTCAAAACCGCAATCCAAGAATATTAGCCATTCAATAGACGCACACATGCAAAAAGATTAAACTTAGAATTATCACAATTAACAAGTTCCATTGTAGCATGATTAAGAGAGAGATAGAAAAGAAAAGATTAAAAAGTTCATTTCCCATAAAAACTAAATTAAGAAAGGTTTAAGGGTTAAGAGAGGAAGGTTGCTCGATTTCTTCCACCACATCATTTAGCTTAGCCATCACCTCCTTATGATTTGCGACCATGGCGTGATCACCTTGAGCACATCATCTCCAACTTCAACAACCGAGAGTTCATCATTTGGATGGAGGAGGAAAGTTCACTATCGTTCCATGATCACTTTTTGACCTTCCAAGCCTTGTCAACTTTGTTCATTACCCCTTCACTAACCCATTCAAATCCTTGGCTTCGTTGCAAACTCCATCATAGCTTCCGAATGACCCATAACCAAAGTAAACAAATAGTCTAACCTCTTAGCATGAGCTAGAGTATAGGTAGAACCAATGGTAGGATTTTGAGAAGAAGAGGGAGTATTTTGAGAAGGATTTGATGCGGCTGTGTTTTCCTTAGATTTGGGAACAGTAGGTTGTTCCTTTGGGATGGGAACAACAGCTATTTCCTTTTCTTTGGGAATAGAACATGAAGGCTTTGAGGTAGAGGGAGGGATATGATTAATTTGTGGTGCAATGGGAGATGGAGAGGCAGATTTTTGTGGAGATAAAGGAAAAGGGGGTATGGTTTCCATAGGAACAAGAGTCTGTTCCCTAGAAGAAGGAAGGTTAGACTCATAAACTTCCTTAGCAATCACCCTAACTTCATATTCATCAAAACTTTCATCTGTGTCAAGCAAAGGAAAGTTTAGCCTTTCATGTTTTGAACTCTTTGACTAGTTCGAGTGCTCTTTGTAACCGGTTTCACCATCTCTTCAACCACCTTCTTCCCTTTATTCTTAGCTTCTTGTTTTTCTTTTTCATTTTTTCGTTCTTTTTCTTTTTCGAATTTTTCTGTGTTCTTCTCTTCCATTTCTTTTTCAACTCCAACTTCCATCTCTTTTTCTTCTTCTTCCACATCATTATATTCATCATCATCCACATCATCATCAATGTTAGCTCTTCCCTTGATTACTTCCCCATTCACAACACATACATTTAAATTATTCAATGCATGCACATTCAACATATTCCCAATATATACACCAATGGTTTCAGCCCCCGAAATTTTCACATTAAACTTAATCAATATTTCGGTTATTAGAGCCCCATAACCAATAACAAAACCATTTTCAATACAATGACTCATATGTTGAATCATTAAGGAGGGAAAGTTTATGTGTTTATGAGAGGCTAAGCAATGGATATAAATCAAGTCCAACATGCTTACTTGAGCACGTTTAGAGAGACGAGGTAATATAGCTTTCTTTAGAATGTGGAATAGAATTTTGTGGTAGGGAGAAAGAAGATTGTGATCAAGAAATGTTTTGCCCTTTTGACCACCATATTTCACAATCAATTGATCAAAAGAAATATCAGAAAAGGGATAGGAACCTCTTTGCTTCTTAAAATAAACATCGGTTCCTCTCACAGGAACACCGAATAATTTACCCGAAGTTTTAGCATTAAAGTCAATTTGGGTTCCATTCACAAGTGTAGCACAATTCCCTTCTTCATCAATGGAAAAGTTTTCACAAAATTCATCCATTAATTTAGGAATCAAACTTTTACCATAACAATTCACAAAAAGATGTTCCCAACCTTGAAACTTGATCATGTTAAGCAATTGACGAAAATTTACCCTTTTACACCAAGAAACATCAATAAAGTCCATGAACATACCTAGGTTCATGGTATTTTTTCGCGCAACTCTTGTTGTTCCTTTCTCAGGGACATCCGATTCCCCCTCACTTGTTGCATGTGGTTCTTCTACTTCCATTTCCACAGTTTCTTCAATTATCTTCCTTTTTCTGAGGATTCGTGTTGATGAATTTGGAGAGATATCCATGGGAGTAGGTGATTCAATGTTAATGGAGGAAGGAGAGGGTTTTTCGGATTTGTGGGAGGAGAGAGAGTGAGAAGTGTTTTTGGGATTCATGATTTTGTGGAGGGGTTTTTGGGTTTTATGAAAAGTAAAACAAAAGAGTTGTTTTTGGTTTTAGGAAAGATAGGAAATAAAAGAAAAATTAAGAAACCGTGTATAGTACACGTTTTGAGAAAAGAAAAAAATATCATTAACTATTAAAAATATCTTCAACTAACTTGAGAGATATAGAAGGAGAAAATATATCAGATTTTTGGAGAGAAAAAACTGAACAGAATATTTTTGGATTTTTTGAAAGAAAAAATTAAAACTAAATAACGACTGGGAACAACGTTTGGGAACAATGAATGGAAACAAGAAATTTTGCTACTTTGGAACACCATTAATTCTTTTAATCCTTTGTATCACTTAAGGCATAGAATTGTCTTATGAACAATAAGGGGAATATTATTGGACATTGGTGAGCAGTTTTCGACATTTTTACTATACACATGAAATAATCATATAAGGATTGTGATGTATTTAAGCAAATAAAAACATCGAATATGCACATCCAAACATAATGCCAAAGAATAACACAAAGGGGAAAATATTGTAGCAATCATTTCAACTTGATTAAGCCAAGTTCAAGTCTCAATTTTCAAACCTATCTCTATTTAAGGGCTTTGTCAAAATGTCTGCAATTTGACGTTCAGTCTCACAGAATTCCATTTTAATAAGACCCTTTTCAACATTATCTTTAGAAAGTGATGCCTAATATGGATGTGTTTGACTCTTGAATGATGCACGGGATCTTTAGAAATACTAATAGCACTAGTATTATCACATAATAGATGGACACATTCAAAGTAAATTCCATAGTCACGTAGTTGTTGTTTTATCCATAGCATTTGGGAACAACATGCTGCTGCTGCAACATATTCAGCCTCAGCTGTAGATAAAGCAACTGTGTTTTGCTTCTTGTGGTGCTCCAAGAAACTAAACTATGACTAAGGAACTGAACCATACCTGATGTACTCTTCCTATTGACCAGATCTCCTGCATAGTCAGCATCCGCAAATCCTTTTAATTCAAAGGTATCACTTCTCGAATAGAATAGGCTTAAATCATCTGTTCCCTTGAGGTATCTTTGGACGATGTGAGATGAGATTCCTTTGGATTGGCTTGAAACCTTGCACATAACCCTACACTGAAAGCAATATCAGGACGACTTGCAGTTAGATATAGTAATGAGCCAATCATACCTCGATACTTGGTTTGGTCCACACTTTTCCTATAGAATCTTCATCCAATCTGGTTGAATTCCCATAGGTGTATGATTTACTTTGGATGCCTCCAAACCATACTTTTTCAATAGTTCCTTTATGTACTTTTGTTGATGGATGTAGATTCCTTCTTCTGTTTGCTTGATTTGCAACCCCAAGAAGAAGTTAAGCTCGCCCATCATACTCATTTCAAATTCTTTACTCATGAGATTAGCAAAGTCCTTGCACAAAGATTCATTAGTGGCACCAAATATAATATCATCAACATATATTTGAACAACTAATAAATGTTTTCCTTTTGATTTTAAAAACAAGGTTCGATCCAATTTTCCTCTTTTAAACTCATTTTCAAGAAGGAACTTAGAAAGTCTTTCATACCATGCTCTTGGAGCTTGCTTTAACCCATAAAGAGCTTTGTCAAGCTTAAAGACATGATTAGGAAATTCTTTATTTCAAAACCTGGAGGTTGTTCTACAATACCTCCTCATTAAGATAACCATTTAGAAAAGCACATTTTACATCCATTTGATACAATTTAAAACCCATGAAAGCAGCAAATGCTATGAAAATTCTAATTGCTTCCAATCTTGCAACAGGAGCAAAAGTTTCTTCATAATCTATACCTTCCTGTTGATTGTATCCTTTCACAACTAACCTGGCCTTGTTTCTTATTATGGTTCCGAACTCATCAATTTGTTTCTAAACACCACTTTAAACCAATAACCTTGTTTGTTTAGGTTTAGGTTCAAGGTGCCAAACTTTGTTTCTTTCAAATTGATGAAGTTCATCCTGCATAGCTACATCCAATCAGCATCAGTGAGAGCTTCTTCATGGTTCCTGGTTCCAACATAGAAAGAAAAGCATGAAAACACAAAAATTTTCAATTGAGATCTCGTTTGAGTTCCCTTGTTTATGTCACTGATTATGAGTTCCACAGGATGGGAACGATGAGTTTTCCAAGGCTTTGGTTGGAAATCCTGGATGGAAACTTGTTGTCCTTGATTATCTTCACTTCCCTGTTTGGGAACCAGGTTCAACAATAGTGGATTCATTCACTTGTGTATCATCACCTAGTTCTTCTTCTCCTTCATTGGGAACAGGAACAGGATGTTTCCCTTGGCTTTGTTCCCATGACTTCGTCTTCCAAAGTCTCATCAATAAGACTTTGATCTTTTGCCAATCCTATTTCGAAGTCATCATCAACCTGTGTGCTTGCATCAAATTTATCTGTTTCATCAAAAATAACATGCACACTTTCTTCTACACACATAGACCTTTTATTATAAACTCTATAAGCTTTGCTACTAGAAGAATATCCTAAGAATACAGCTTCATCACTTCTAGCATCAAATTTTCCAAGATTTTGTTTCCCATTATTATGAACAAAACATTTACATCCAAATGTTCTGAAATATGTAATATTGGGCTTTTTACCAAAATACAGCTCATAAGGAGTTTTATTTAATAAAGGTCTCACCATGGCACGATTTAATATATGACAAGCAGTATTCACAGCTTCGGCCCAAAAGTTCATAGGAAGACCACTAGCTATCAACATAGTCCTAGCCATTTCTTCTAATGTTCTATTCTTCCTTTCAACAACACCATTTTGTTGAGGTGTTCTAGGGGCGGAGAAATTGTGAAGTCATCAAACTTAAAGTTCTCAAATTCTTTGCCATGGTCGGATCTAAGGTGTAGCAATTTTTGACCACTCAAATTTTGAACTTTCTTTGCAAAGACAAGGAACTCATCATAAGTCTCGTCCTTGCTAGAAAGAAAATAACCCAGTAAATCTAGAGAAGTCATCTACAATAAACAACAATATTTCTTTCCACTCCTACTTTGTATCCTCATAGGTCCACATAAATCCATATGAATCAATCTAAAGGTCTTGTGGTACTTACCACATTTTGGACTTGAAAGAGGACCTAACATGCTTACCTTTAGCGCATGCATCACAAACATGATCTAAATGAAACTTAATTGAAGAAACCTAAAACTAGTTCTTTAGAACGAAGTTTGTCAAGCAAAGAAAACTAGCATGACCTAGACGCTTGGCCATAAAAATGAATCATCATCAATAGCACTAAGGCATGTAAATTTGTTTTTGGGAACAAGGTTGAGATCCACAATATATGTGTTCCCTTTTCTTGTTCCTTCCAAAATGACATCCTTTGTGCTTTTGTTGATAATTAAGCATTTTTTACTATTAAACTTCACAGAGTTCCCTTTATCACAGAATTGGGAAATACTCAACAATTATGCTTTAACCATCAACTAGAAAAACATTATCTATGGAATGTGACGATGACTTACCAACTTTGCCCATGGCAACTATGTTACCTTTCTTGTTGTCACCAAAAGTCACACTTCCACCATCATAGGCTGAGAGTGAGAGAAATCTTGATTTATTTCTAGTCATATGCTTAGAACAACCACTGTCTAGGTACCATGTGTTGTTCCCCCTCACTCCAACCTCAAGAGATTCAATCTCTTCATCAGATTCGGAATCGTCAAGAGTCATAAGACAGAAGTTTGCAGTCTCCTCAATTGGTTGAGGATCATCTTCTTCTTTGGAGTCAGAGTCTCCCCATGCAGCAACCATAGCTTTCTTCATGTCAGATCGAATATAGGAACTTTTGTATTCCTTGTTCCTATCTTTGCTTCTTTCCCTTCCTTTGCCTTTTTCTTGTTCCCATTGGGGACATTCCTTGATAAAATGCTCAGAGCTGCCACACTTATGACAAACAAGTTTGTTAGAATATTTCTTATTCTTACCTTCGTAGTCTCCATTCTTCATGTTCCTAAACATTCTTTTGAATTTTCGGACCATGAGAGCGGATTCTTCTTCATCAGTTTCTGAGTCTTCACTTTCACCAGCTTTTAAGGCAATTGATTTTTGCTTAGACATGTCTCCATTCTCATTTTCCAATTGCAGCTCATTAGTCATAAGGGAACCAGCAAGTTGTTCCAGATTAAACTTCGTAAAGTCCTTAGTTTCTTGTAAGGCAGTAACCTTAGCTATCCATCGATCCCTAGGAAGGCTCCTTAGGACTTTATGTACCTGTTCCTCAGTTCACTTAAGGATGTAGTCAGTTCATTAATAATATTAGTAAAGCGTGTAAACATGTCTTGGATAGACTCTTTTGATTTCATTTGAAAGAGTTCATATTGGTTCATCAAAAGATCTATTTTTGATCTCTTAACTTCACTCGTACCTTCATGAGTGACTTCAAGAAGATCCCAAATTTGTTTTGCAGTTTTGCATCCCATGACACGATTGTGTTCATGAGGTCCAAGACCACAATGAAGTAGTTTTATAGCAAGAGCATTAATTTCCATCTTTTCGAAATCTCCTTTATCAAAATCAGACATTGATTTAGGAATTACCTCATTCTTTTCATTAGTGGTAGTGACTTCAAAATCACCTACCTCTATGACTCTCCATACCTGGTAATTGTCGACTTTGATAAAGATCTCCATTCTGTTCTTCCAGTAGGTGTAGAAGTTACCATTGAACATTGGTGGCCTTTGCGTAGAGTACCCTTCTTTCAGTTTCTCTCTAGTATTCATATTTTTCAAGATCTTGAACTCAACAGGGTTTCCTGATTTTTAGAGTTCCCGCTCTGATACTAATTGTTGTATAATATGAGCACTATAAGAGGGGGGGTGATTTATAGTGAGAGAATAAGCTATACTTTTTGCGGAATTAAAAGTAAACATGGGAACAAATAATGGGAACACGAGAGATTTAGCGAGGAAAAACATCATAGGCCTAGTAGGAAGAAACAACCTCGACCACAAGGGATTTTAAAACAACTTTCCACTATAATAGGCCAAAACAACTCTGATTACAAGCTATTACTTTTCTCTCGATTCTCAACTTAAGTCACTCAACTCAAGTTCCCAACGACAGTTCCCACAACTGACGTTCCTCTCAAACTTCACTCGAAGTTCCTTTCTCTTTCCCTTTCTCTTTCTCTTGCTTCACTCAAAGCTTCTCACACTTACAAGAGTTCACTCAAACCCTTTTCTCAAAAATACACTTTGTAAAACAATGGAAGAGTAATAAACTCGATTAATGTAAGTATGAATTCTCTTAAAGAAAAGGCACTAACTCTTTTAGATAACTAAGACAAATTAGCTAAGTCAGACACACTTTTGGTGTGACTAATAAAAGTCAGACACAAATTGTTCTAAGGATTTAGGCGCCTATTTATAGACAATTAAGACAAGACATTTTCTCCATTAATTGAACCATTATCACATGATCTCCATGATTTTAATTAATTAATTAAATAAATTAAATATTCCATGACAAGTAAATAACCCACTAACCCACTACTTCGCTTCATAAGAGAAGCAGTAACATATTACGTGGTATTCCAAAACTTGATGAATAATTAAACTCATTTAAATTAATTAAATACTTGGAGGATAATTAACTAAGCCACTAAATCCACTATCTACAAAAAACGTGTAGCACTAGCTTTAGTCGTGTAGTCCAATTTTTAGGAAATAAATAAATTATTTATTTTAGCTAGTTTTTAGGAAAATATCTTTTTAAAATAACTTTAATAAAAACAAAAAATAGTTTTATATTTTAAAACCGAAATCTTTTAAAAACAGGAAAGATATTATATTTTGAAAACAAAATCTTTTAAATAAAATATAAAAGATAAAAAGATAAGAATTGAAAATCGGTTATATAAAATCAGAAAATATTTTTAAAATCTTTTCCTAACAAACTTAAACTAAATTCCTAAAATAGTGGCTCTTAGTTAAAACAACCCTAAAAACTCTAATTAACATATTGGGCGCATACATTGAGTTAGGCGCACAACTTTAGAGACTCGTAGGTGTTCCTAAACCAGTTTTAAGTCTTGTTCCCTAACCTTGTTCCTATAGTGCCAGGTCTGTTCCTATCATGGGAACAGAACCAAGTTCCTTTGAGAATTCACCACGAACTTAATTGAGCTTTTACTCAACCTTAACATGAAGATAATAAATACACCCTAATGTATTCTAATCTTCATTCCATGCTTGATTCTTCATCACTCGAACATCTTTACTTCAATCTTTGATTAATTCTCCGTTTTAATCTTCAATCAAGAATACTCTTTGCTCGAGAATGAATTACCTTGCAACAACATAAATAAAATATACTATGTCTTTTGTGGTTAAGTCATCTTCAAAACTCAAGGGTCAACAGTTAGCAATGTTTGCATTTGGCGATTTCTTGTGGATTTCTTGTCGATTCGCGCCGTTGATTGAGAATTTCTTGTCGAACAAATTTGCGAACAAACCCATATTCGCCCGTTGATTTCTTGTCGATTCTGTCGAACTGAAGAACGATCGATGCCATTAGTTTTTGGTCGACCGGCGAAGATGAGAGGTGGAGAGAGAAGATGAAGCGTGAAGATGAGAGGAGGAGAGAGAAGATGAAGCGTGAGGATGAGAGAAGAGAGAGGAGATAAGGCGTGAAATGACGAGAGAGAGGAGATAGGCGTGGAGATGAGAAGAGACAGAGAAGATGAGGCGTGAAATGAGTGAGAGGAATAAATTACGCACCCACCCACTAACCTAACAAGAAAACTCTAGATGAATATTTTATTAATTTTAAAAGTGCTGCGGTTTTATGTAGAAACCGCAGCAATAGGTTCAAGTAATATTTTTAATATTATTTTAATATATTGCTGCGGTTCTTGCTAGAAACCGCAGCAATATTTTTGGTCAAATAGTCACAAAAATTCAAAAAATTTCCATTGAAAATATATTGCTACGGTTTGCGGTCGAAACCGCAGCAATATGGTTTTTTTATATTTTTTCTTTTCGTTTTACGTGATATATTGTTGCGTATGGATAAAACCGCAGCAATATCAGTGCAGCAATAAGCAATTATTCTACTAGTGTTAGTATCTCCAGAACCCAACTGGGACAAAAATGCCATATAGAGTCAAAATGGCATCTACTAAATTCTATGTAGAATTTGATGAGCTATACATAAAGTATCCACAAGGATTAGTTTTAAGATGTGTGGATGCTGGAGAAGCACTAACTCTAATGACAGAAATTCACCAAGGGTTATGCGGAGCTCATCAAAGTGGCTTCAAAATGAGATGGTTGTTGCATGAACATGGTTTCAATTGGCCCACCATGAGAAAGGATTCTATAGACTATGGTAAAGGTTGCAAAAGATGTTAGAAGTTTGGACCCATCAGTACGACACCAGCTTCAGAACTTAAGTACATTCTTAAACCTTGGCCCTTCAAAGGATGGCAGTAGATGTCATAGGGGAAATCAATCATGCGTCTTCTAAGAATTATTCATACATTCTAGTTGTGACTGATTACTTCACCAAATGGGTGGAGGCTCAGTCTTTCAACAAGATCAATACCCAGGTTGTAATTAATTTCTTAGAAGAATAAATCTTTACATGATTTAGAATTCCAGAAACTATCACTTTTGATCAAGCCACAATCTTTAGAAATTCTGACCTATTAGATTATCTTAATCAGTTTGGGATTATTGAGTTGCATTCAACACCTTACTATACTCAAGCAAATGGTCAAGCTTAAGCTACTAACAAGATCATAGTAAAAGGGATCTCAAAACTCATAGACCACAATCCAACAAAATGAGATGAGTTGCTGATGTATGCTCTATGGGCCTACACGACCTCTAAAAGGGAAACAACAAGAGTTACTCCTTTTAACTTAGTTTATGGACACACTCTAGTGATCCCAGTTGAAGTGAATGTAAGATCGTCAAGGGTAGCCCAACAAAATGACATTATCAGGAGATATTATTCACATGCAATGAATATTGAAGTCAAGAATGCTTTAGAGGTCAAGGAAGAAGCTTTAACCAAGATGAGAATTCAAAAGGAATAGGTTTCTAGGGCCTACAACAAAAAGGTAGTTCCGAAAGAATTCCAAGAGAATGATAAGGTTTGGAAAATCTTTTTGCCAGAGGCAGCTTACAAAGATCCACAAGGAAAATGGCCACCTAAGTGGCAAGGTCCCTTTATCATTCATAAGAAAATATCTTTAAGTGCATACATATTAAAGGATATAGATGGAAATATAAAATATAGAGCTTTGAATGGAAAATTTCTAAAGAAATATCATCCATGTATATGGGAACAACATGATCCATTGTTTCAACAAAAACATGCAGAATTGTTCCAAACAACAAGGGATCATTAAAATTACAACATTAATAATAATGTTACATATCATACATTACAACATTGTCTAACAGCTAAACTAAGATTTTTATTGGCTGACCCAGCATTATAAAGTTTTCCCTTTAAAAGGATCAAGCTTGGTTGTACAACCATATCTTTGAAAATCTTTTACCTCAAATTAACAAGCTTCGTTTGTCTTTGGTGTAGCTTATTCTCTTCAGTATCAATGGAGTTCTGAAGTGAAGCCTTATCATTGATAATGTTGATCTCCTATTTATTTATCATTATGAACTTAAAGAATCTTGGATCTGTTGATTAAAGTTTTTAAAGGATTTGCTTGAGTTCTCAAAGAAATTTCCTCTTTCTGAAGTTTTGAGCTGAGAACTTGGAGATGAACTCTTGTTTCATCATTACAATGTTAAAGAAGAAGAGTATGTTTTACATAATCAAGAGAAGGTATCTAGTACTGAAAACCTTGAAAAATAAGGATTCCAAGATCTGCTTAAGTATTTGTGCAGAAGCATGATCATAAGGGTGGTTTATTAAGATCAAGGAGAGATCCTAAATTTTGTCTTGTTATTTTATATACTCAGGAGACTCATCACTGGAAGAATGATCATTCCTAGAAGAGGAAGATTGATTCCTCACAATGATGGTTGTTTGCAAAGTAACATTTTCCCCTCCATCAGACTCTTTCATCACACTTGCTTTAAGTTCTTCCCTCTGCATCATAAATAATAGAAGCCAAGTTAGCAAGAGAGCGAAGTTTGGTATCATGAGGATATGGATTCATATATAGGAAGTCTAAAATGAATTCATGAGAAAAGAAAGGCAAACCAGTTCCAGAAGTAGATGGTGAAGTTGATGAAGAACCTTTGCATATAGAGCTAACCAAAAGCTTAATATTGCTCCTTAAGGGTGTGACCTCTAATGGAATAACATCTCCTGAAACCTCACTCCGAAAAATAGAAGATGTTGTTTCAACATTGATTGAATCAATATTTGGGCACGGAACTTCGACATATAAAGAAATTGGATCCAAGGGATCCTCATTAAACTAATGAAATGGATCTTCATCAAGAGAGTCCATGTGGAGATGATTAACCACTTCCAACTGGGAGGCAGTACCTCTTCCCAAAAGGAAAGTAGCCACATTCTCCAAGTCCACGTGAATAAAGAGGAGGATGATTGATAACAAATTTATCAACCAGGCCACCCTTTGAATTTAATGATGGATCAACTTATTTGGAAGCACCTAATGAAGGATGGCTGACAAGGGTAGGAGGTGATAACTTCGTGGAAGAAGGGTCATTGGTAATATTGGGCTCAATGCAATCAACACCACAAGGACCTTAGATTAAATAATCAGTATTCCTAACAAAAAGTGAAACTTCTTATAAATAGAGTAAAGATGGTATTCATACTTGCTTTAACTCCTGGGAGTTTCCTTTTGTAAAGTACAAATATGGGCTTAACATCATCTTCATCAGAGGAGATAATTGTAATCCTTGGAAGCAGAGAGATAATTGTAATCTCTCTTACTTGAAGCTCTCTTAAAAGGGCCAATATGCTCCATTGGTCCCATGGACTGGATGTGTTCCACAGTTTAAACACGTCTATATAGGAAGTCCTTGATCATAAGCAGCATCTTCATCCTCACAAGAAATAGAGGTTGGACCTTTTGTTCTATAGTGGCCCAAAAGAGCTTGTCATACCTAGAATATGTTTCCATGCCATCAGGTTCTCTTAGCTTTTTCTTGCCAACTTTAGCTGAGGGATAAAAGAAGGTATAAAAAATTTAGTAATAATCATTCCTACCAAAAGTTATACAAATAACTAAAGAAAGAAATTACTTATGGCCTAAGGAAAGCCAATCCACCACAAATGGAAACCTCGAATCACTTTAGTGATACACGTCCAATGAGAAATGGACATGCAATTAAGGTTGAGAGTCTTACTTTGGAGAGCCCTACCCTCTTTAAAAAGACCCCTGGAGGTCCAAGGATCATTACGGGTCAAGAAGTAAGGTGACTCTAGTGGTTGAGTTATCTGGGAATACATGATCCACCATAGATGGAAACCTCGAACAACTTTAGTGATAAACTTCCAAGGAGAAATGGACATGGAATCAAGGTTGAGAGCCTTACTTTGGAGAGCCCTACCCTCTTTAAACAGACCCCTAGAGGTCCAAGGATCACTGCGGGTTAAGAAGTAAGGTTTAGCTAGTGGTTGAACCAATATGAATCGTCTAGCTACCAGTTGTAGATTATAAGCTTCAAAGCCAAAATATTCAAGTTCAACGGCTATTAAATCCCTAGACCAAAGAACACTACTCCGAAAGTTTCCATTCTCTAAGGAACTAGAGTGGATGTTAAGAGATTATTGCCAGGTAGGCACGGCTTGATGGCGCCAGGTTTCATTTTCAACGTAAACCAAGAAGTACAAGAATATCAAGCTTGGATGCCAAACCTCATGTAGAGATACAAGATAAGAGCTGGCCTCACCACAACATCTCTAATGATCTTCAAGACTCGAGAGATATAGAAGGGGATCAAAAGAAAGATATTCTTCCTCTGAACCCTTAGGAGCTTTAAAAGCATAAAGGGGAATGAGAACCATCAGATGAGGAAGGTACATCTAGCCCCAACAAGTCAGAAGCCTTAGGGGTACGAATCCATTGTCAGTAGAGAATATGAGGGATTCAGATGTATGAATTTCGGAACTTTTAAAAGTCTCTCTACTCCTAAAGAGACATCTATAAAGTTGTCCTAATAAAATAGGAGCTAAAGCTACTTCTTCAGAATTGGAGGAGATATTAACAAATAGAGATAGCTATAATATTACTACTCTGCCAACTCTAAACATCATTAGTTTGGAAAATGCAAAAGTAAGAAAAAGGTACTTCATCCTAAGAAGTAACTTCCTCAGTGGCATCCTTATTTATGAAAAAATTAAGAAATTTATGAAAGCTACATTTGCTAGCACTAGCAGTAGGACTAGCAACTTAACAAAAGAGTGATAAACATTGGTTGTATAGCTCACTATGTTCTTTAACATGGTGAAAGATAGGAGGTTCAATTCCATATCTATCTGTTGGAGAGGTCCCAGTAATGAAGGCAATATCAGCTAAGGTCACAATCCATGGTCCCCACCGAAACAAGAAGCAGTTGATGGCAAGATCCCAACAAGCTAATAAAGCAATGGACATAACCTCATTAAAGGGAGTGGTTTCATAAGAAGCTAGTCTCAAGAAAGACAGTGTTTTGTTCTTGGATCATTTGTCATGAAAAGGTTTCATTCTCATAAACCATGCTCTTGCATCCACCCTTGAAATCCAACCTTTGAAGGGCTTGCTGGCTAAAGGCTAATTCAAGTTTTGGAGTGTTTTTGGGGCAAATGGAAGTGTTCTGAGCTTATTATGCTCTAAAATAATATTGTCCAAGAACGAGTAACATTGATGCTCTAAGACAATTTGGCACTTTGGTTTGTGAATCTTGAAAGGAAAACAAGGACCAATAGTGGCAATGTAACACCCCGATAATTCTCTCAATTCAGAAATACTTTTATAATATACAAGTAGAGAATTACCCAAGTATTATCGCCCGTGTGATAACATATCGACTTATTCAGAATTTTGCAGCGGAAAACAAATAACTAATCTTTAAACTTTATTATAAATAAATAAATAAGTATGTAAAACGACCAAACATTCTGAATGAATCTACTTAAACAACATAATAAAATAAGTTCTTATTAATGCAGAAATTAAATATACTAGTTACACATTCTCTCAATTTCAGATTCCCAATGATGCACATCTGCGAACCTGTAATGTCAATCCTATACTGAATGTGCTCACCAAAATGGATCATCACAGGATCAATAAGGCAAAGCTATGATCACACACACAAAGAACGCACGTAATCAGCAAAGTTGAGTACTACATACTAAACATAAGCATTCCTAACATGATACTAAATAATAACTTGCAGGGATAAATAATAGTATAATCATATAACATTATGCAGACAACTTTTACTGAACTAAACTCTAAACATCTTTTTATTACTTTAGTGGAATAGTTATTGGAACGAGTTGACTTATCTACTAATGCCTTCATAAGAAGACAAAATACGAGCACGACTCAGTATTCCATAATGACCTGCGATATCGAGGAACCTTTGAACTAAAAGAGGCATGGTGATCAATCCATTCCTTGAAGAGCCCATGGCACGCTCACCATGTACCCCAACCCTTAATGTCCAACTCTAGACGTGCACCAGTCTAAAGTCTATAACTATTCTCGTTACACTTTACGTTAATTTCCAATTATCACTTGTTATGACTCACATACAAGCAACACAAAAATAATAATCAAACATTCACAACTCAACTTCTTTTATCTTAGAATTTAATAAATGATCACAACTTACAATCCAAGACTTACTTTTCTTTTTAATCTGAACCTTCTAATTTGTTGAACCTAGCCAACAATAATCTTGCCTTTACAAAGGCATAACTTATCAACTTACCAAATAAGGCCCACGATCCTCATAAGATAGTGAAAATAAAAACTTGTTAGGGAATACATGAATAACATGATTTGTACTCTATAACATATATTAATTCCTCATGCGAATTAATAATTAAAACTTCCTTTTCATGCTTGTATCAAATATTCCATACAAACATACAATCTAGTACTTATAATAAATCTCAAATCACATGCTTGCACACAGGCATAAAACATGTAACAATCAAATACTAGAAATCATATATATATGAACACAATAAGTTCCTATACATGATACTGAAATTTCTTTCTCCTTAAAACATGACACTAATCACATAGTACACAGGTATGTACATACCTCGTGTAAACTAGTCTGCAAGCCACTTTTAACTCTTTAAAAGTCCCCTACGTAATATTCTCCGCCTGAAAAATCAATATAACCAAAATTAATACTCTTAAATAAAGATTATAGCAACTATAAAATATTTAAAATCCCCTTTAAATATGTTCAAAAGTTGATTTTAATATCAAAACTTTAATTACTTTTAATTCCTAGCATAGTACTACCGTACTAGTAATTAAAACTCCATTAATAAAAACCTTTCTAGAATTCCAGCAACTTTAAAAATCAATAAACCTTCAACAAACATATATAAATTTTTAAAATCATATTCTAAATCAATCTCATAGTATCTAATATGTTACTATGGTTTTCTAGCAATTAAAACCATAAAAATCCATGCTTTAATGATTAAAACTACAATCTAACCATAATAACAAATCTAAATTTTTATTCTTATAATATAAAATATATATGAATCAAGATTACTTATAAAAACAGCAAATTAAAACCAATAATCATGATTAACGTTAAAAGAAGCATAAAAATATAGTCTTTAATGGAATCTTGAGGAAGAAGAAAAGAAAACAACCAACAAAGAGGAGAATAGGAAGGCGCCGAACAACAAGGACGCATTAGCAGCAGCAGCCCGCGGTGGTGTTGGTGGTTTCGAACACTTGGTGGCGTTTCTTGTTGAGCAAGAAATGTTACTTGAACAAGAAGAAAAGGGTTTGAGAGGAAGAACAAAGAGAACGTGCGAAGAGGAGAGAGATGAATGGCGTGAAGGAGAGAGAGAAAAATAACCTTGTGTGGGGTAAAATAATTGGGTATTAGGATATTCATAAAAGGGCTTCCTTTTTGGGCATAGGAAAAAGAGATAAGGTTTGATGAAAATTCATGATGGACAACATAAATAATTTAGGACTTTAATCATCAATATGACTCTTTTTCCTTTAACCTTTTAGGATTTTAGGTTCCTCAAGTCCATTAGACTTCTTTTTGGATATAAATTACTATTTAAAACTTTTATCAAAGCATGCTTAATTAAAATATTTTCAACTTTATTAAATCATGAAAATAATTTCATTGGACTTTTAAAATAATCAACCTTTTTAAATAGTCAAATCATTTTAAAACTAATTTGTGTTTAAATATAAATGTATAAATACTAAAATATATTTATAAAATCCTTTAAAATTATGAGGAATTACAAGCAATTATGTCCTACAAAGGAGTATCAGAATCATTGCTTTTGGTCACATACCTGAACACTTAAAACTTATAAGTCCCAAGGTTCACTCTATTGGCGTTGCATAATTAACGAGTCGCTTCAAATTGCATGGCATCACGTTTTTTAGCAAGTGCTTCACAAGTCTCATTTCACAAACTCTTACATTAGACATGGTGAATTGAAGTTTGTTGATGATTGTGAATTTGTAAAGAAAGGTAATAAAATTCCCGAAGTATCTTTAATTTTCCTAAAATCCTTGAAAAAGGTATTAATAGGGATGACAACCAAAATGAAACATCAAAAGAAGAAAACATATGTAGAACACGTGGTATGTTTCATTTTGGGTCATATTTTATTGGGCCATGTTAAGAACAAGTTTTAATAAATTAAAAAGCAAAGTCATGAAGCCATATTAAAGAAGCCCTTTCTAGAGGATGCGTGACTTAGAAGCCCGTTCCAAAGAGTGTATAACTTCTCAATTTCTAGTAGACGGTAAAAATCTCTTTTTAAACACCAACACATTACCCATCTCTTGATCAACCCCTTCAGTCTTTATTTTCATCTACTTAAAAACCACTCTCAAAAAACCCTCTTCTTCAATAATGGATGTTCCACAACCTTTTGCTTAATCCTGCGTAGCCGGGACCCAAGAGGTCAACCCTAAAGAGGTTGACCAACCCTTCCTCCCTCCTCTAGAGATACCAAAGGAGAGAAAGGAGGAAGAAAAAGAAAAAAAGGAGGAGGAAGCTCCTCCATCATTAGACCCTAAGTCTGATGATTATGATGAGGAACAGGATGAAGATGATGATGAACCCGCCGCCAAAAGGAGGAGGAATGAAGATGAGGAGGAGTTCCCCGAGAAAATGACGGGTTTTGAAATATATACCGCAAGTGCACGGTGTCTGTTTCGCATAAACTGACAAATACAGGTCGATACACCGGGATACGAGTACTATAGATTTGTTCTCAATTATTTAACTACTACGAGAGGAATTTGATTGAATAATTAACAACTAAACTAGAATAAGCTAGAACACAAAAATAAATATGGAAGTTTTTAAAAGAAATAAAAACCTAAGGCAATTGGTCAGTCCACCATGCTTACCAATTTAATCACCACAATAGAACTCAAAAATACTTGGATTGAGGTTCGAATGATTAGAGTATTTCTTTAATCCTATGGTCGAGCCTTAACAACTCTTAGATCAACATATGACAGTACGGTCGCTCAACATAATCAAACTTACCTATTGTAACAAGCCTCTAATGAATATGTTGTTTCGATTCTAACTCCTATTAGCTAAACATAACTCATGATATTGCGTGATTACATGAATTAAACAAGCATAAAAAATCAATAGGAATTACTCTAGTTCAATGTAAATATCGAAGAACATTAAACCCCAGTCAAAAAGTTAAAGACATGGCTTCTCTCTGTCATGCCCGTAGAAAGACTACTCACTCATGATAATAATAAACATAATGCAAGTCGAAGAATTCAACAAATTGAACTAAGTAAAGAGGAATACTGAATGATTGCAGAATAATGAAAATGAAATCAACGATCTTTATAATCTTCATTGTAAATAATTAATACCGAAGTAGAGAGAGAGAACGCTAAGTGTTTAAACCTAAAAATGCAGAATAAATGATGCCCTCGTCGAAAATACTAAAAGCCTATTAAAAGTTTTTACCAACTGGCAAAAAAAGGCAAAAATTAATGTTCCCGAAAAACCACCCGGTGGGACAACGGTGATTCACAAATCTACGACAAAGAAAAAATTACGCTCAGTCGGGCGCGTAAGCAATTTTGGCTCATTTCTCACATGGTTGCCCAGGCAAATAAGTCTTGGTGGCTGTTGACTTTCGTGGCTCGCTTGGTCGGGCAAAACAACCAGGGTCGGCCGGGCTAGAGTGATTTCTCGTTCTTTTCCGAATAACTTGTACTATCTCTCAGTTCTTCTATGGGTCTTATGTGACCATTGGAATTTCGTTCCACAACTTAAATAAAGGCACTAAATGCCTAATCTACACCAAAACATCTAACACACGGAAACAAATCCAAACATATCAAATCACATATAAATCGAGCTCAAAAGAGCTCAAATCAACTATCCAAACTAAGGGAATTCGAGTAAATAATCTATATATAATAGACACATCAAAATCCTCCAAGCTAACCTTTTGGCTGTCCCTAAGAAAAACCATGACATACACATCAATAATGCTTGCTTCACCTCTTTATATATGAAAACAGAGATAAAAAAAACTTTTACAAAGCTCAAAAATCATTCAAGAAGGGAAAATTCAAGTTCAACTGATCAGATCACTCTACCCATCAATAGCCCAAGCAAGTAATCAAATGCGGCTACCTTATATGACATGCAAATCTCGAAAAGGTACTCACCAGGGTATCACTCCTCATAAATTTTTTTATGACAAGCAATAAATTGGCCCGAACACTCACCAACCCAACCATAATAACCCTTCGCACTCACACTCTTATGTGTTTAGAAAGGTAATAATGACATTCATCATTATCATGTTCACTCAAGTAGCAAACATACTCTTTAACTTTGGCAATTTGACTCTGTATCAATTCAACAAACAAAGAACACATGCCCAAGGGGTCTTTTTTAGGTTGCAATGGGTCTTGGGTTAAGGTAGGGAAAACATTGAGCGAACGTTATGATAAAGCCAAGAAAGGGGAGCATTAAACGCTAATAATCAACACCAAGTGAAGTCTAAAACAACTCCCAAGACATCAACACACGTACAAAACATCACCCTAGTATGAAAAATCACCAAACACATAACAAACTTTTGTTTTTAGTTAGTTCATTTTCTCATGATATATTGTTCTTTTCTTTTCAGAACAATGTGAATGAAAGAACAACGAAGAAATGCACTTTTTCAACATTTCACACTTTTGTACTCTCCTTTGAACTTGCAAACACATTTTTTTTCTTTCTTTTTCTTTTTCTTTTTCTTCAAACCTTTGAACTTGCAATTAATATTTTTCCAACGAACCACGAATACCAACTTATCATCACAATGTCATCCTAAGCTAATGCTTCCCCAAGCTAGGTTTGGGATAGTAATCAAACTTAGGGCTCAAGACTTGTCATGTCGTTTAGTAACCTGAAAAAGTCATTAGGCTCAGCAAGGCTAGAGTGGAAAAAGAATCAGTATGAAAATCAAATCCAAGGCTTAAGAATCATTTCAAAATAACGCATCTATCACAATATATGAAAAATGATGCCAAATGTAAACAAGTCCCTTGCCAAAATCAAGAGCGGAACTAACACACAAGAATAGACTGGATATGGAAATAAATCCATGGGCAAGAATGAATCCTCACAGTCTAACCAGTTCAAGCATGTAGACAAAATAAGCGTGTTATCGTCAAAACTCACTTAACGCTAAGGCAGTTAAAGGTCACAGCCCAACATCATAATCTCAAGTGCAAAGCTATTCAGATAAAGAGCCCAATTATACTTTCAAAGAACATCATGGGGCACACGAAAACAATCAATCAAATCTAGTCAAATCGTAATTTTGGTATGAAATATTTGATTATTTTTTAATTATTATTAATTTTTTTCAAAATTAGGAAAGCAATGAAACTAAACTAACTACATTAAAAAGCAGTAAAAGAAATAGGGGGTGTACTTACAAAAATCACCCCCCCCCCCAAGCTGAACTCGACAATGGCCTCGTTGCAGCAAGAGGGAGAGATAGTACTCACACGTCATCATCAGACAAATCTGCAGTAAAATCGCCACCAGTAGTACATGTATCACCAAAAGTAGCATGGCTAGAAGTACCATCTCCAGCATGGTCGGTGGGGTCAAGTACCTGTGGTGTGTACCATGAAGGATGGGTGGCATCCTAAGCAAGAAGTCCTTGGTGAAAGTAGTTATGGTAGATAGGATATAGGGCATGGCGCATGTTGAACTCCACGCTGGTTAACCATGTGTCCAAGAAAGGCAGGTGAACCTAGATGATGGCTTGACCAAGCTCAAGACGGTCATTTGTGAGGTAAGGGATTGTTGTCCCTGCCCGAGCCGAGTAACGACTGCCATCATATGATCTATAGGTGTTGCGGAGGAGGCTTCCCCAATGGCCTACCTGTGGTAGGTCCATAGAGGTCGCCGAGCAATGGGCTCTTCACCACGCATATAGAGGAGGTACAATCCCACACCAGCTTCGAGGCAGGTCTAAGCACGATCAGGAAGAAGGATAGACTCCATCTTAGCAATAAACCACCTAAATTTGTGGGCAGACTGGGTGGTTATCTATTTATCATTGGTCATATAATCAATAACAATCTCAGTGGCACCAGCTATGGCACCAGTCATCCATTTACCTCTATCGTATGCGTGGTCAAGAGCCCATTGCTCGGCGACCTTTGGGACCTACCACAGGCAGTCCGTTGGGGAAGCCTCCTCCTCCACCCGTATAGATCCTATGATGGCAATCATTACCCACCTCGAGCAGGACAACACTCCCTTACCTTATAGATGGGTCGCCTTGAGCTTGGTCAGGCCAGCATTCAAACTCACCTAACTTCCTTGGACCCATGGTTAACCACTATGGAGTTTGACATTCGTCATGCCCTATACCCTATTTACCATGACTACTTTAACTAGCGGCTTGTTACCCAGGATGCCACCCATACTTCATGGTACAAACGACAGGTACCTTTCTCCATTAACCATGTTGGAGATGGTACTTGTGGTCATGCTGCTTTTGGTGATACAGGTACTACTAGTGGCGATTTTACTACATATATGTCTGATGATGATTTAAGTCCTATATTTCCCTCTTGCTGCAATGAAGCCATTATCTAGTGCAGCTTGGGGGGAATATTTCTATAAGTACACCCCTTCCTTTTTTCATAACAACTTGCACTAGGATCACCCACATAGAATCCGAGATGGGGTAGATGATGCCTGCGCCAAGTACTTTCATAATTTATTTCTTCACAACCTCTTGCATATTATGATTCAAACGTCTTTGGCATGTAAAAAATCAGGACTAATACCCTTTAGATCATGAATATTATACCAAATAGCCTTTTTGCGCATGCAAAGCACTGTAAGAAGTTGTTAAGCAGGCTATATGTGAGTTTATTATTGAAATCACAGGGCATTCCTCATTATCATCAAGAAATGCATATTTAAGGTGAGAAGGTAAAGTTTTAAGTTCCAACTTCTTTACATGTGGTTCAAAATTAGAGCAAATAGTCTCCATTACCTTGCAGACCTTATCAATATAAAGGTCATCATTCAGATCCAAAGTTGTCTCTAGTAAATCATCTGACAAAAATTGTTAAAAATCAACTCCAGAAATCTCATCGAGTACATCAATCATGCAACTTATGTGCTCAAGCATAGGAGACTTAATATCATTAGTTAGCTTAAAAGTAACGGTATCATCACCAACACTTAAAGTCAGAGAGCCAGATTTTACATCAATAACAGCACATACAGTACATAGGAAAAGTCTATCTAAGATAATGGGAATCTGACTATCTTCTTCCATATCAAGTACTACAAAATCCACAAGAATATAGAATTTTCCAACTCTATCAGTACATCCTCTACAATACCCAAAGGATATTACACAGAACGATATGCCATATGCAAAGTAATCTGTGTGCACTTTCAAACACCCAAGTTCAGTTTGTTGAAGATAGATAAAGGCATAAGAAATACGCTAGCACCTAAATTACATAAAGCCTTATCTATAAACAAAGCACCCACATGACAAGGGACGAAAAAACTACCAGGATCTTTTAGTTTTGGTGAAATTTTATTTTGCAGAACAACACTGCACTCTTCAGTTAGAGCAACTCTACCTATGCCACCAAAATCTTTCTTCTTAGTAATCATATCTTTTAAAAATTAGGCATAAACAGGTATTTGAGAAATTAAATCAGTGAAAGGAACTTTTACCTCAAGATTTTTTACCATAAACATGAACTTACGAAGTTGTTGATTGACCATTGATTTTTTTCATCCGTTGGGGGAAAGGTAGTACGTAGGAGAATCAATAACGTTCTCCTTGTGCTTCTTTGCTTCGTCTACTTTCCCATGCTCAATTTCAGTTTTTGAGCTATCTTCACCTTCATTTGCATCTACTACATCATTCTGAACTAGAGGTCGTGAATCATGTGTAGGCATAAGTGGAGCATCATATCGTGTACCGCTTCGAAGAGTGACAGCATTAGCAGTTTCTTTGGGAATTGGTTGCCCTGACATATGACTTGGTTTCCTCTGTGCGTTAGTTTTAGGAACCTAAGCAAGTTGAGTCTCCAAGTGTTTGGCAGTTTTCTTCAGCTCCTTGATGCTCTCATCATGGCTCTATTCCATAGGAACCATCATTTTCATCAGATCAAAAAAAGTAGGTTCTTGTGAGCTAGCATTTGGAGAAGGTTACTGCAGATACCCTTGGTGTGAAGGCCTATTGAAACGAAGAGGGGGATTCTAAGGAGTCCCTTGGTAGTATTGTTGCCAAGCAGGACTTTGATGTGGTGGTGGACGGGAATTTTGAGGTATAGGTTGAGGGTTTTGAACGTTGTTGCTTTTGTAGGAAAAGTTGGGGTGATCCCTCCCACCTGGGTGGTATGTGTTAAAATAGGGGTGTATGGAGGTCTCCACGGAAAAGCATTTCCATGCTCCATCTGATTCGGGTCAGGTTGATTATAGTAACAATCATGACCAAAGCGGCCTTGAACACCACACACCTCACAGTAAGAAGACGTAATAGGAGTTATGGAAGACATCGCATTAATACTCATAGGATGAGTACTAGATTGTGTAGATTTTAGTGCATCCATTTTCATGCTCAATTGGGTAACTTGTGAAGACAATAGGTGATATACATCAACATCCAATTTTATCTTCGTAATAGTCCTAGAAGAACTATGATCATTTGTCGTTAAGCTGGATAGAAAACTATACCCTTCATCCATCTCCTTATGTAGGAAATTAAAACACCCCCTGCAGATGAATCAATTATACTCTTGATATGGGGTTGTAGACCATTATAGAATGCGTGAGTGATGAACCACTTGTCAAGATTCTGGTGTGGGTATTCTCTCTCCAGGTACTTGAACTTATTCCATGCTTCCTTCAATCTCTCATCAGGTTCTTGTTGGAATGTAGCAAGCTTGTGCCTGATTTCTGCAGTCTTAGTAGGATGGTAGTATTATTTCAGGAATGCTTCAAAAATAGCACTCCCTTAAGTTGTTATAACATCATTCAACCATTTTTTAGCTTTGTCTTTCAATGAGAATTCAAAGACCATGACCATCAACTGATCAGGAGTGACCCATTGGTGCTTAACGGTATGATAGAATTGTTGACACCGTTGTAAATGATTTGCATGGTCTTCAGATGGATGCCCTCCAAACTAGTTATGTTGGATTATATGAATGAGAGCAGGCTTGTTCTCAAAGTTGGCCGCTTGTATGTCAGCCATAGTAGGGCCTGTGAGAACATTGTCAGGGGAAGGTACCCCATAAGACTTCAATTACATAGGAGGCATGATCGATTATGATGGTTCTCTCGTGGATTTTCCCTAATTATGTAATCCCCCACAATTTTAAAGAATTTTCATAAATATATTAAAGTATTTATGTAGTTATATTTAAATCCAAATGAGTTTGGAAAATGATTTGACTTTTAAAAAAGGGTTGACTATTTTAAAAGTCAACTGAAATTATTTTTCATAGCTTAATAAAATTTGAAATATTTTAGTTAAGCATGTTTTAATAAGAGTTTTAAATATTAAAAGTATATTGAAAAGGTAGTTAATGGAATCGAAAGCCCAGAATGTGATAAAAAGGGAAAGATTCATTTGATGACTAAAGTTTAAAATAGCCCATCTTATTAGTCATCAAGTTTCATTAATTAAAATCTCATTTCCTAGGCCCACAAGTAAAAGCCTTTATATAAATATCCTAAAAACCCAAAATATTTTCACCCTACACTTTATTTCCTTCTCTTCTCACGTGATTCTCTCTCTTCTCACTCGGCATTCTCTTTCTCCTCCTTGTGCGTCGTTTTCCTTCGGTTCTCTCTCAAAAATTCGTTTCTTCTTCTTCAAGTAACGTTTCTTGTTCAACAAGAAACGTCACAAATCTTTTTCAAGAACCGAAACTTGCTGACCGCCGGTGCCCTGTTGCTGCCACTGTTGTCCGGCGCCTCTTTTACCCCATTGTTGTGGTTGTTTTCTTTCTTCTTCTCTAAGATTCCATTAAAATACTAGTTTTTATGTTATTATATTGTTATTTATCATTTTTGTGAACTAAAATACTGTTTTATTGATGTACATAATTTTTGGATATCATGAATATTATTATAATAAATTTCAGATTTATTATGTTAAGTTTATTTTAGTTTTTATCATGAAATTTATAGTTTTTAGGGTTTTTAATTACTAGAAACTATATATATAAAGTATAAATCATGAGATTTACTTAGTACGTAATTTTATATATATTGAATATATTTTCAGAAGATTTATCAAATATTATAAGTGTCGTAATTTCAGAAAATAAGTATTTAGAGAGATTTTAAAGGATTTTTGATCACTAGAATAGTTGTACTATACCAGGGATTTAAAATAACGAAAGTTTGGTACGTAAAAACGATTTTAAAACACGTTTAAGGGGTTTTTTATCGTTTTAAAGTTGTTGTAATGTTTAGTTCGAGATATTCATTTTCATTACTTTCTTTTCTAGGCGGAGATTTCATTGTAGGAGACTTTTAGCGAGTAAAAGTGGCCTACCGATTGGTTTATACAAGGTACGTACATCGTCTACGTGCTATGTGATTTAGAAACATGCTCTAAGAGTATTTTATTTATTAGTATCATGTATAGGACTCTATTTGTTCATATATATGAATACTGGAATTATTTTTACATGTTATATACATGTGTGCTACATGTGATCTAGAAGTGATTATTATTATAAATGTTTGTATGGAAGGTTGATGCAAGCAGGATAAGTCAAGTTAATTTATTCATTCGTGAGTGGATTAATATAAGTTAAAGTGAATCATGTCTTACATGTATTCTTTGAGTATTATTTATTACCTTATAAGGACCGTGGACCTTATTTGGTAAGTTACAAGTTATACCTATATAAAGGTAAAGTTTATTATTGGTTAGGTTCAACAAGTAAGTTAGTAAAGTATAAAAAGGAGGTTAAAGAGTCTTGGTTGATGAGTTGTGATCACTTGTTAATCCAAAGATAAAAAGAGATTATGTTATGATTGTTTGAGTATTAGTTATGTGTTGCTTGTTTGTTGTGTCAACACAAGTAATAAAATATATTTAACGTATAGAGAAACGAGAATAAGTTATAGACTTTAGACTGGTGCACGTATAGAGTTGGACACTAAGGGTTGGAGTACATGGTGGTAGCCCATGGCTTTTCTAGGAATGGATTGATCACCATCCCTCTTTCAGTTCAAAGGTTCCTCGATATCGCAGGTCATTTTTGGAATATGTGGTAGCTCCCATATTTCATATTTTTAGATAAGTCAACTCGTCCAATATCTATTCCATTTAAAGGAAGAAATAATGTTTAGAGTCTAGTTCGATAAAAGTTGTCTGCAGATTATTATATGCTTTTATTAATTGTTATCCCTGCAAGTTATTTTTGTAGTATCATGTTTAGGATTATTTATGTTTGATATGTAGTACTCAGCTTTGCTGATTTCGTGCTTGTCTGTGTGTGTGATCATGGCTTTGCCTATTTATCCTGTGGTGATCCTTCGGGGGAGCAGAGTCGAGAAAGCATTGACATTACAGGTTCGCAGATGCATCTCATTGGGAATCTGGAATGGAGAGACTCATTGTATTTCTAGGACAATTTAAGTGCTTTCGTAGGAACATGTCTTTTCAGACATTAGTTTTTAAGTTGGTGTGTTTTAGTTTCAAATATTGTTATCGATTTCATAAGTTTTAATAAAGTTGTTTTTAGTAAGTTGTTTTCCGCTGCAAAATTCTGAGTAAGCCGAAACGTTATCACACGGGCGATAATGCCTGGGTAATTCTCTAAGGTTTATTATAAAAGTATTTTCTAGAAAGAGAGAATTATCGGGGTGTTACAAAGTGGTATCAGATCTAGGTTAGTTTAAGACTTATAGGCGCCTAACTAACTAGCTTACTAAGTGATTTTAGCTTACTAAGTTACCTAGCTTATTAGTTATTTGAAGGAAACCTTAGTATTGCTCCTACGTTTTCATTTCAAAAGTTGGACATAAAATATTTTGTTTGAACCAGAAATTTTTTTTATAGACACCGAAATTAATTTTTTTCCAGAAATTTGAGGGTTCGAAATTTATTTTTTTTTCGGAAAAAACAAGCTTCGAATTTTTTTTTTCCAATATATTAAGTCCGATTTTTTTTTTCTTTTTCGAGTGGAAATTTTTTCGTGTGTCCTTGGGTCAAAAAATTTTCTTTTACTCGAAATTTTTTTTTTCAGGCACTTAAGTAATAGTATTTATAAAAGTTTCTGCATTATATTTCATGCCTTTAAGGTTTATATTACAGCATTGTGAGAGTGGGTAGTATAAGAAGGGCATATAAAATAGAAATATTATATGCATGCATTAGAAAGTTAGTTCAGCGTCATTATTATTTTCTTCCCTGCAAATAAGTGCATTATTATTATACTTCCCTGCTAATGATGCATGAGTATTTTTCTTCCCTGCTAACTGTTTATAATTTTTGCCTGCAAAGTGTATATTTACATGCCTTTGTTTTTGTTTACCCCTTGTTATTTGTGGGAACACGTTAGAGAGAGTGCTAAACCTTCTGATTTATTGTGTTGTAGCTCTACGAAACTATTTTAACCCCATCGTTCTGACCGACGATGAAGCCGACGACTTTCATGCACCCATTGACCATAGAGAGTATGCAGACCTGCATTGGACGATGCGTCGTATTTTGAGGAAAGAATTTGCTAGGGATGATGAAGTCATCATAGAAATGGACCATGCTAGAGGTACCACTAGGGAGGATATCTATCATGCCTGTTTCAGGTATGCATCTGAACCTGAAGAGGACGAAGACACCATACCTATTAGAAGATCTAAGATCCAGAGAAAATTCATCGATTATTATGAGGACGAAGAAGAGGATGAAGCTAGTGATGAAACCTTCATACCTGAGAAATATGAAGAGACTAAGGATAAAGATGGCAATGTAGTGCCATAGGTTATATATATACTTATATTTTTTTTATATAGATATACATAAGATATTAGTTATAAGAATAATGTTGGATGTGTGCCAACAAGGACAAAGGTGTTTTATAGAGTTATCATTTTAGGAAAAATATAGATACTATTATGTTATTTTTATTTCACATTTTTTTTCCCTTCTATGGAAGAATAAAGATATTACTTATTTTATTGGAGGGAGTAAGAATTTATATTGGGCACGTGATGGGAATATGTTTTTTTATTTTATTTTCATTATGTGATCTTTTTTTTTTTAATTGCTCAATTCCATTTCATGTTGATATGAATATATTTACGTGAACAATTATGTGGTTATTAGAGAACACTTCATGTTGAAACTTAGTGGAATTGTTTGTTGATATGATCTTTAATGATCAAATCAAATGTTGCCTTGTTAGATGACTATGTAAGTTTTATGGAACCTAAGTAGAGTGATATTACTTTCAGATCCCGGAGTAGAATGGCTAACAATACTGAATTAGCTGATGTTATTCGCCTCTTGGCGGAGAAACTGAATCAAGACAAGGTCGAACGTCCAGAGACTGCTGAGAGATGTTCGAAAGACTGGCCAAAGTGAAACCACCTTACTTTAAGGGACAATCTGACCCTACCTTCCTAGAGAACTGGATTAGGGAATTTGAGAAATTATTTGAAGTAGTAAATTGCCCTGCTAATATGAGAACAGGTATTATATCTGAAGGATGAGGCTGACCTTTGGTGGAGAGAAAATGGTGCTAGATTGAGTGCTGCTGAGGGATTTAATTGGGAAGCCTTTGTGGTTGTTCTGAGGAGAAAATTTTACCCTGCCTTCATGAGGAAACAGAAAGCTCAAGAGTTCATCAACCTTAGAATGGGTAGTATGACTATTTCTGAATATTATAGTAAATTCATAACCCTGTCTAGGTTTGCACCTAAGGTGGTAGCTACTGAGGAGCTTAAGGCTCAGAGGTTCGAACAAGGGTTGACTGATGAAATCCAGTTGGGATTAGGGGGTGAAACCTTTACATCTTTAGATGTGGTGTATGGGAGAGCTTCACATATATATGGGTTGCAAACAAGGAGAGATAAGAGGAATGTGGTAATAGGCGAAAAGAGAAAAGAGGTTAGTACTGGAGGAAACCAAGGGAATTTTAAGAAAAACCGGAATGGTAATGGGAATTTCCAAGGGAGGAATAACCAGGATAGTCGCAAAGGGAAGCCTGAGAGAGTGCATCACTGCAAGCTTTGTGACAAAAATCATCCTAGGAAAGACTGCAAGGGAGAGTTAGTGACCTGTAATTATTGCCATAAGAAGGGTCATAGGGAGTATGAGTGCTTCTCCAAGCACAGTAAGGATCTGAAGAATCAAGGAAATAATAACCAGGTTAGATCAGGGTCCAACCAATTAGGGAACCAGGGTCCTAAGCCTGGAGGTCAGAATAACCAAGGAAACTATAGTAAGCCTGCAAATGAGAATCCTACCCAGAATAAGCCTGCAGGAAAAATTTTCGTGATGAGTCGTAGCGAAGCAGAGAGGTCCGCTGATGTGGTCACTGGTAATTTCTCTATTAATTCAGTTTTCGTTAAAACGTTATTTGATTCGGGGACGACTTATTCTTTTATTTCGTCTTTTGTCCTAAAGAGTCTGGGGTTAGTAGTATATGAATCAATTGACGTGTCTATTAGTATTCCTACTGGGGAAATCATAAAGTGTACTAAGTTGTTCAGGAACCTGCCTTTGAAGATAGGAGGGAGTGTCTTTCCATCCTACTTAATTGAGTTTAACTTAGGATACCTAGATATGATTCTTGGGATGAATTTGTTGAGTCTTTAAAAGGCCAGCATAGATTGTGAATTTCAAAAGGTAGTGTTGAGAAACCCTTCGGGAAAATTGACCTCAATATAGACGATTTGGGAAACCCAAGAAGTTTGGAGTATCTCTGCTATGCAAGTGCAGAAGTTGATGAGAAAGGGGTGTGAGCATTCTTCTGTAGCGTGCAGATGTTAGTAAGGAAGCTGAACTAAAACTTGAGGATGTTCCAATAGTGAAGAGTTTATGGATAGTATTTCCGAGTGAGATTTCAGGTATGCCGCCTGCAAGAGCTGTTGAGTTTACTATAGACTTAGTTCCTGGAACTGCACCTATATCTAAGGCACCTTATAGAATGGCACCTCCTGAGATGAGTGAGTTAAAGACGCAATTGCAAGAATTTTGGATAAGGTTATATCAGCCTAGTGCATCACTTGGGGAGCTCCTGTGTTTGTTCGTGAAGAAAAAGGATGGGAGTATGAGGTTATGTATCGACTATAGGGAGTTGAACAATGTTACCATCAAGAACAAGTACCCTTTGCCTAGAATAGATGACCTATTCGATCAACTGAATGGAGCGAGTGTGTTCTCGAAGATTGACTTACGTTCAGGATATCATCAATTGAGGGTAGCAGATAAGGATGTACCTAAGACTGCCTTTAGAACGCGTTATGGTCACTACGAGTTCACTGTAATGCCATTTGGGTTAACCAATGCTCCTGCTATATTTATGGACTTGATGAATAGGATCTTTCATGAGTTTTTGGATAAGTTCGTAGTGGTTTTCATTGATGACATTTTGATATATTCGAGGAATGAAACCGAGCATGATGAACATTTAGGATTATTTTGGAGACTTTGAGAAGAACCACTATATGCCAAATTCTCTAAGTGTGAGTTTCGTTTGGAGAAAGTAGCATTTTGGGTCATTTTGTGTCTAAGGAAGGAGTCTCAGTAGATCCTGCTAAGATTCAAGCTGTGAGTGAGTGGCCAACTCCAAAGAGTGTGTCAGACATTAGGAGTTTCTTGGGTTTAGCTGGCTATTATAGGAGATTTGTGGAGATTTCTCAAAGATAACAAGACCCATGACTAATTTAGTGAAAAAGGAGTCTAAGTTTGAGTGGAATGAGAAGTGTGAGGAAGCTTTTCAGATCTTGAAGGATCGTTTAACCACTGCACCTGTTTTAACCCTACCTGATGGGAATGAAGGATTTGAGGTATATAGTGATGCTTCGAAAAATGGTTTGGGTTGTGTGTTGCAACAGAATGGTAAGGTAATTGCTTATGCATCGCGTCAATTGAAACCTTATGAGGCTAATTACCCTACCCATGATCTAGAGTTAGCTGCCATAGTGTTTGCATTGAAATTTGGAGACATTATCTTTATGGAGCAACTTGTAAGATATTTACAGACCATAAGAGTTTGAAGTACATATTTACCCAAAAAGACTTGAACATGAGGCAAGAGAGATGCTGAGTTGATTAAGGATTATGATCTAGACATCCAGTATCATGAGGGGAAAGCCAATGTGGTGGCTGACGCCTTGAGTAGGAAATCGAGTCATAGTTGAGTACTTTGATAGTCCCTGAGGAGTTGTGTAGAGATATGCAAAGGTTGACCTAGAAATTTTAAATCCTGGGGAAAGTGAGGCTAGACTTAGTAATCTTTCTTTGGGAGTGTCAGTTTTCGACGAGATTATTGAGGGTCAAGTCGGGGATGAGCACCTAGACAAGATCAAGGAGAAAATGAAGCAAGGAAAGGAAGTAGACTTCAAGATTCATGATGATGGGAGTCTAAGGTTTAAAGGGAGGTGGTGTGTACCACAGAAGTGCAATGACCTTAAGAGACGTCTTATGGACGAGGGCATAATACTCCATATTCTGTGCACCCTGGGGGTGACAAGTTGTATAAAGACCTTAAGGTGATCTATTGGTGGCCAACATGAAGCGAGAGGTAGCTGAATATGTGTCTAAGTGTCTAACCTGTCAGAAATGAAGATAGACCATAAGAGACCCATGGGGAAAGTTCAATCGTTAGAGGTCCTGGATGGAAGTGGGATTCTATTTCTATGGACTTTGTGACTGCCTTACCCAAGACGAGGAGTGGAAATGATACCATTTGGGTTATTGTGGATAGACTGACCAAGTCCGCCGTGTTCATACCTATTAAGGAGACATGGAAAAAGAAGCAACTCGCTAAGACCTATATCAAGCATGTAGTGAGATTGCATGGAGTTCCAAAGGACATTATATCTGACCGTGACTCTAGATTTCTATCGATTCTGGAAAAAGGTCCAATTAAACCTTGGGACAACATTGAAAATGAGTACGCCTTTCACCCTGCGACCAATGGTCAGACTGAGAGGACTAATCAGACTATGGAGGATATGTTGAGAGCTTGTGCGATAGACTTTTAAGGAAGTTGGGAGGACCAATTAGATTTGATTAAGTTTTCTTACAACAATAGTTATCATGCGAGTATAAGATGGCACCATTTGAGGCATTATATGGACGGAATGTAGAAGTCCCATTTGCTGGAATGACTTTAGGAAAATATAGTCTTGGGGACTGAATTTATTGAGGAGACCGTCAAGAATGTCAATTATTCAGGCTCGAATTCAAGCTGCGCAAGATAGGCAGAAAAGTTATGCAGATTTAAAACGCGCGAAGATGAGTTTGCTGTAGGTGATAAAGTATTCTTGAAAGTATCACCCACTAAAGGCGTTATGAGATTTGGGAAAAAGGGCAAGCTAAGTGCTAAATATGTAGGCCCATATGAGATTTTGGAGCGCATTGGGAAAGTAGCTTATAGATTGGCATTGCCAATGGAGTTTGAAAAGATGCATGATGTATTCACATCTCCCAACTTAAGCGCTATATCCCTGATGAGCGTCATGTGTTAGAGCCTGAAAGAGTGCAGATAGATAGTAGCCTCACATATGAGGAAAGACCTGTCAAGATTCTCGACAGGAAAGTGCGTAGTACGCAACAAGGATGTTCATATTGTCAAAGTTCTTTGGTCTAACCACGAGTCAGAAGAGGCAACGTGGGAAGCCGAAGATGATATGAAGAAAAAGTATCCAGACCTATTCCTTGAGGTGAGTTACGAGGGCGTAACTCGTTTTCTTTAAGGGGGTAGAATGCGATAAATTTCGCGCTTTTGTCTATTTTTATGAGATTTTCATGCATATGTATGCCTATGTCGGGCAATTTGCACATGTTAGTGCAAAAGAAGTAGAGTCTCCGCATAAGAAAAGTGTTCATAAGTAACATAAGTGTTTTAAAAATGGGAAAGTGCACAAGAGGCACTATCTTTCTTCAAAAGTTTTCGAAATGTTGAGTTCAAACTTTCGAAAGTACGAGGATTTTGTGTAAGTTTCGGGACGAAACTTCTTTTAAGGGGGGTAGACTGTAATCCCCCACAATTTTAAAGAATTTTCATAAATATATTAAAGTATTTATGTAGTTATATTTAAATCCAAATGAGTTTGGAAAATGATTTGACTTTTAAAAAGGGTTGACTATTTTAAAAGTCAACTGAAATTATTTTTCATAGCTTAATAAAATTTGAAATATTTTAATTAAGCATGTTTTAATAAGAGTTTTAAATATTAAAAGTATATTGAAAAGGAAGTTAATGGAATCGAAAGCCCAAAAAGTGATAAAAAGGGAAAGATCATTTGATGACTAAATTTAATAGCCCATCTTATTAGTCATCAAGTTTCATTAATTAAAATCTCTTTTCCTAAGCCCACAAGTAAAAGCCTTTATATAAATATCCTAAAAACCCAAAATAATTTCACCCTACACTTTATTTCCTTCTCTTCTCACGTGATTCTCTCTCTCCTCCTTGTGCGTCGTTTTCCTTCGGTTCTCTCTCAAAAATTCGTTTCTTCTTCTTCAAGTAACGTTTCTTGTTCAACAAAAAACGTACAAATCTTTTCAAGAACCGAAATTGCTGCGCCGGTCCCTGTTGCTGCCACTGCTGTCCGCGCCCTCTTTTCCCCATTGTTGTGGTTGTTTTCTTTCTTCCTCTCTAAGATTCCATTAAATACTAGTTTTTATGTTATTATATTATTATTATCATGTTTATGAATTAAATTACTTTTTATTATGTACATAATTTTCGGTATCATGAATATTATTATAATAAATTTCAGATTTATTATGTTAAGTTATTTTTAGTTTTTATCATGAAATTTATAGTTTTTAGGGTTTTTAATTACTAGAAACTATATATATAAAGTATATATCATGAGATTTACTTAGTACGTAATTTTATATATATTGAATATATTTTCAGAAGATTTATTAAATATTATAAGTGCTGTAATTTCAGAAAATAAGTATTTAGAGAGTTTTAAAGGATTTTTAATCACTAGAATAGTTGTACTATACTAGGGATTAAAATAACGAAAGTTTGGTACGTAAAAACGATTTTAAAACACGTTTAAGGGGTTTTGATCGTTTTAAAGTTGCTGTAATTTTTAGTTCGAGATATTCATTTTCATTACTTTATTTTCTAGGCGGAGATTTCATTGTAGGAGACTTTTAGCGAGTAAAAGTGGCCTACCGATTGGTTTATACAAGGTACGTACGTCGTCCACGTGCTAGGTGATTTAGAAACATGCTCTAAGAGTATTTTATTTATTAGTATCATGTATAGGACTCTATTTGTTCATTTATATGATTACTGGAATTATTTTTACATGTTATATGCTTGTGTGCTACATGTGATCTAGAAGTGATTATGATTATAAATGTTTGTATGGAAGGTTGATGCAAGTTTATTTATTAATTCGTGAGTGGATTAATATAAGTTAAAGTGAATCATGTCTTACATGTATTCTTTGAGTATTATTTATTATCTTATAAGGACCGTGGACCTTATTTGGTAAGTTACAAGTTATACCTATATAAAGGTAAAGTTTATTGTTGGCTAGGTTCAACAAGTAAGTTAGTAAAGTATAAAAAGGAGGTTAAAGAGTCTTGGTTGATGAGTTGTGATCACTTGTTAATCCAAAGATAAAAAGAGATTCTGTTATGATTGTTTGAGTATTAGTTATGTGTTGCTTGTTTGTTGTGTCAACACAAGTAATAAAATATATTTAACTTAAAGAGAAACGAGAATAAGTTATAGACTTTAGACTGGTGCACATCTAGAGTTGGACACTAAGGGTTGGAGTACATGGTGGTAGCCCATGGCTTTTCTAGGAATGGATTCATCACCATCATCTCTTTCAGTTCAAAGGTTCATGATATCGCAGGTCATTTTTGGAATATGTGGTAGCTCCCATATTTCATATTTTTAGATAAGTCAACTCGTCCAATAACTATTCCATTTAAAGGAAGAAATAATGTTTAGAGTCTAGTTCGATAAAAGTTGTCTGCAGATTATTATATGCTTATATTATTAGTTATCCCTGCAAGTTATTTTTGTAGTATCATGTTTAGGATTATTTATTTTTGATATGTAGTACTCAGCTTTGCTGATTACGTGCTTGTCTGTGTGTGTGATCATGGCTTTGCCTATTGATCCTGTGGTGATCCTTCGGGGGAGCAGAGTCGAGAAAGCATTGACATTACAGGTTCGCAGATGCATCTCATTGGGAATCTGGAATGGAGAGACTCATAATATTCCTAGGACAATTTAAGTGCTTTCGTAAGAACATGTGTTTTCAGACATTAGTTTTTAAGTTGGTGTGTTTTAGTTTCAAATATTGTTATCGATTTCATAAGTTTTAATAAAGTTGTTTTTAGTAAGTTGTTTTCCACTGCAAAATTCTGAGTAAGCCGAAACGTTGTCACACGGGCAATAATGCCTGGGTAATTCTCTAAGGTTTATTATAAAAGTATTTTCTAGAAAGAGAGAATTATCGGGGTGTTACAAATTATAATATTGCTTCTTCTATTGTTTATTCATGAGTTATCGTAGGGTTTTCTCAAGAACATAATTAGTTGAAATTGGAGTTCCTGCTCTTTTAGACCCGGCCACAAAAGAAATAAAGAAAAAATGTGTAGTGAAATTGCTTCAATTTTAACTTGAAGTTCCAATGAGACTGAAGAAATAATTCAAATAATCAATCAAAAAGCTATAAAAACTAGTCGTCACCCCGACAACGGCGCCAAAGACTTGATGGGTTTTAAAATATATACCGCAAGTGCACGGTGTCAGTTTAGCAGAAAGTGGTAATACAGGTCGACCCACATGGAGATGAGTTCTATAAATTTGTGCTTAATTATCTAACAAATTCAAGAGAGGAATTTGATTGAATAATTAACAAGTAAACTAGAATAAGCTAGAACACAAAAAGAAGGTAGTTTATCACATAATTAAAAACATAGGGCTACCGATCGGTACACCATGATTATACCAATTTAATCACTACAATATAATTCAAAAGAGTATTTCGTTAAGCCTACGGTCGGGGTTTAACAACTCTTAGATCAACATATGCCAGTACAGTCGCTCAACATAATCAAACCTACCTATTGTAACATGCCTCTAATAAATATGATCTTCGATTCTAACTCCTATTAGCTAAACATAACTCATGATATTGCGCAATTACGTGAATCAAACAAGCATAACAAATCAAAAAGAATTACTCTAATTCAATCCAAATATCGAACAACTTTAAACCATAATAAAAAAAAAAAGGTATAGACATGGCTTTCCTCTCTAAGCCATAAAAAATACTACTAATGGTCTCCATCAAGAGACCACCTCTGAATAGGACTGATGGCGACAAACCACGGTCTCTAAGGGACACCGTAGATTTGTAGGCCTATAGTTCGTAATTCAAAAATTTTAAGCAAAAAATTGTAAATCTTTATTCTAAAATTTTGATCCCACGCTGTAGAAAATTTTAATTAATGAAATTTTAATTTCTAAATTTTATCCGAATTTCCATTGTTTTATCTTGTGTTTACATTATTTATTCATTTATTATGATTAATCAAAATTGTTTAAATTAATGTGTTAATCCAAGATAAATCGTGAAATCAAATAATGCAAATTCAACGGCCAAAATTAAAATGATAAAAGATGAAATGTCTTGGGGGACTAAATCTCTAAAAAACAAATTAATGAGATAGAAAACGTTAATTCAAAAGGTAATGATTATCGTCCAACTTCACCCGCCACTAATGGCAATTTCCAGAAGTTAAATGACACATTGACGGGCTGATAGGCAGGCCCATTTTAGCCACTAAGGCCTTAACTTGAAGTGGTTAAGGTTAGTTACGAAAATATGTGACACGTTATCTAAAAAGATAACATCAAACGCGTCATGTATCCTAAAAAATAGGGATGATAGTTATGATAGGTGTATTATAAATACATTATTCTAACTCTGAGATTTTTCACTCCCAATACTTTGGTTTACCATCGAAACCCAAAAATCCTTGAGTATTGACAATCAACAAGTCTCCCCCTTACCCTTTCCTAGGGAATGTTGGAGGCATCGATTTAATAGAGGCATAATACAAGATGTCTGGGAGGAATTCAAAGAAGAGGAGATGAAAAAGTGGCAGTCCAAAATTATAAAGATCTTTGGAAGGAATCCAAAGCTCCAATCTGGAGATTTAAAGGAGCAAGTGTCTATTGCTACTATCGTGGGAAGTGATGTGGATTTCCTAGCGCCGAACCAGTGGCCAAAGATGGAAAAAGGTGAGTGGCTAAAATTATTTAACTTTTGCAAAACTTGAGGAGAATGCTACGCAAAACAATCCTTTCCCCCTGAACTCACGTTGAAATACCGCAGGTCTATAATTTTTGAAGGTAACTTAGGTGTATTCAACAGAAAATATCGGGTAATCCAAATGGACGAAAATATGAGTTTCAAAAAACTCATATAGCGCAAGTGTACTTGTCTTTTGTGGCAAGAACGCTTATTGGAAGGAGGCATCCCTATTACTTAGATGATAAGGATCCTGATGTTGATGAAAATGAGGAGCCACAAATCACCATCAGTTTCGCCCATCTCTGTGCTTGATAGATCAAGCAGCATGTCAAATGTCTTAGTAATAGTGCGTAGTTTGTATCTACCTTAGGAAACTATGTATCTATTTAAATTCAATTAATTAATAAATATCTTCTTAAAGATATGTCATAATTGAGCAATATTATTTCACTAACGAAGTATGTTTTATCATGTCAATTTTTGAATATACCTCCAGATCATATTAAAAATTGTGGGCTTGAATATCATTGTTCATAAAATGAACAATAAACCCAAGGAAGTAAGTTTAAGCACAAACGCCTAAAAAAATTGTATATTTATTTTAGACTTATCAATAAAATGATAATTTTAAAACAAATGATAATTAAAGAAAAGTCTTAAAAAACTTCTTCAAAAGCGGTTAAAAGTATTTAATTATTAGCTAGCCCCATAAGTTATTAAAAAAATAATCGTTGAACAAATTGGCTGATTATTTAAAGAGACTTAGTCATAGCGTACTAGCATCACATTTTCATTTCAAAAAATCAAAATGAATAATGAGGCATATAAAAACATGGCAGCTAAGTTTAATGATGATTGTTTTAATCATCGTTTCGCCTAAATGGCATAGAAGAATACATGGGATCTTTCATTATAAATGAGAGAGCCAGATGGGCAGAGAAAATTGAACAGGTGTTTGACGATGAACACATAGTGGAGCCAAGAGATCTGAAACTAGTAAGATCGAGCACTACAAAGGTCGATTCTAATATAGACCTCTTATCCACCCATATATGACCTAAATTGGAAGAGAAATCACAAGACAAACTTCTAATAGTTTGTAAAAAGTGGGGTAAGGAGGTCTCCACCATCTTCAACTTCCCAATACCTCAGATGATGAACTAGACATATGCGAAGTGTCTAATTCCTTCTTATACCCAGTCCTCCCTCAAAGTGTTAGAATGAAAAAGGGTCAAGATGATCATGAGGGGAAATTAGTTCACTTTAAATGCATGTGTGAACTCTGGAAGCTATTGGTCCAAGAACGCTGCTTTTCTTGGATGTATGTTGCGATGATCTATAGGAGATATGCTTGGGATAATAGTTACCAAAGGAATCTCTTCGAGGTTGGGTTCAATTACTCCCCTGAAGATGGATACTAATTTGGAGTTTCTAGGAGCAGTATTGGGCGCGAATTAAAAGCCAGCGAATACAAGGCTATGGTAAAGACAATGAGTAGGAAACATTTCCCAATGTTGCCTCTAGATGCAAGTGTTTTCAGTTATAATGTCATTAATGACTCTATCTTCATAAAGATATATCATAAGAAGAATGTAAACAAGTTACCTCAAATGGTAATCTTATCAATAATATATTTGTTTTATTATGATTCGACTAATTACACTCCCTAAAGTGTCTCTAGTTTCCCATGAAATGAGGCAGTTAGGAAAGAATTATTGGACGATTGAAGCATCTAAATCTTTATATATATGCGTGATCTCCAAAAGATTCTAAACTTAAATGAAAATGGATTACACATATCTTCCCATGTGCCACCAATATGCTCCATAGAATATGTCATATCCATCAACATGCTCAAATCATCATAAGGCATTGAATGTCATATCTAGAGATAACGATAAATTTATTAAGAATGAATCCACCAAATGGATCTCCTCTATCCAAAAATACATTGGAAATGATCCTGTCATGCAGCAGGACCTGGAGTATACAAGAGAATCTAAGGCCTTCCAAATAGGGTCCAATCTAGATCTCATGAAACAATTGATATTCTCAAAGCTGGAAAGGACCGACCAGGTGACATCTCTTCTAGTTTGCAAATCATGGGGTAATGTCATCATAGAAGAGGTATGGAAACCTAGCATTCCTTGGAGATATCTGAAAAAGCTCTTTATTAAAGGAACTATAAAGTAAGTAAAACTCTATAGAATGATGGATGGTTCATCATCAAGAGATGTAGTACAATATAAATGTGAATGTCAGATTTGGTATGATCTCATGACCTATGATGTAAATATTATTAGTTGTCACCAAATAACCTTGTAAGTGCGCATCTTGAAGAAACCTTCTTAATGGATTTCACAATGCATCAAAAGAACGGGGAAGGAATACATGAAAGGTTATTCTTCTCAACTAAGTTCAATCATTCTAAAAGAGCGTTTATTGACCACATTAGAACAATGGAAAAGTCTCATTCAGAATGTTAATAGGTGATATTGGCTACAATCATTAGATAGTCCTTCTTTTCTCATAATCTGTGTGGTGATGAGTACTTCACTCCACAAATCAGGGGGTAATTTGTTACTACCATTTTTAGATGTCAAGTAACATTTATAATGGTACATTGAATTTAACCTCAAAAGGTTTAATTTAGCATCAAGAAAATGGCCCAACATAAGTATAAAGTCCATTAAGCGAAGTCAACGGAGGTCAAGAATAGCAAAGGGAGACATCTCTTTTAGTTAGCAAACCATGGGGTAAAGTCATCACAGAAGAGGTATGGAAACCCAATATTCCTTGGAGATGGGCACATCTCTTCTAGTTTGCAAATCATGGGAAAAAGTCATCACCAAATAGGTATGGAAACCTAACATTCCTTGGAGATATATGAAAAAGCTCTTTGTTAAAGAAACTACAAAAGAAAGTAAAAGTCTATAGAATGGTGGATGGGTCATCATTAAGAGATGTAGTACAATATTAATGTGCATGTAAGATTTGGTATGATCTCATGACCTACGATGTAAATCTTGTTGGTTATCACCAAATAACCTTCTAAATGCGCATCTTGAAGAAACTTCGTATTAGATTTGATGATGATTAGAAAGTACGGGGAAGGAATACTTGAAAGGTTATTCTTCTCAACTAAGTTCAGTCATTCTTAAAAGTGCGTTTAATGACCACATTAGAACGATGGAAGAAGTCTCATTTAATGTTACTAGATGATGTTTGCTACAATAATTACATAGTCCCTCTTTTCTCATAATTTGTGTGGTGTTGAGTACATCACTCCATAATTCAGGTGGGTAATTTATTAGTATCACTTTTAGATGTCAAGTAACATTTATTGTGGTACATTAAATTAAACCTCAAAAGGTTTAATCTAACATGAACAAAAGGGTCCAACATAAGTATAAAGTCCATTAAGCGAAGTCAACGTCAAGATTAGCAAAGGGAGGCACCTCTTTTAGTTTGCAAATAATTGGTTAAAGTCATCACAGAAGAGGTATGGAAACCCAACATTCTTTGGACATGGCGACATCTCTTCTAGTTTGCAAATCATATGGGAAAGTCATCACAGAAGAGGTTTGGAAACCTAACATTCCCTGGAGATATATGAAAAAGCTCTTTGTTAAAGGAACTTAAAAGAAAGTAAAAGTCTATAGAATGGTGGATGGGTCATCATCAAGAGATGTAGTACAATATAACTGGCATGTAAGATTTGGTGTGATTTCATGACCTATGATGTAAATCTTGTTGGTTATCACCAGATAACCTTGTAAGTGCCCATCTTAAAGAAACTTATTTCACGGATTTCACAATGGTTAGAAAGAACGGAAAAGGAATACATGAAAGGTTTTTCTTTTCAACTAAGTCCAGCCATCGTAAAAGATCGTTTATTAACCAACTTATAACAAGTCACATTCAAATGGTTACTGAATGATATTAGCTACAATCATTAGATAGTCCCTCGTTGCTCATAATTTGTGTGGTGTTGAGTACATCACTCTACTAATAGGGGGCTAATTTGTTACTACCATTTTTAGATGTCAAGTAACATTTATTATGGTACATTGAATTAAACCTCAAAAGGTTTGATCTGGCATCAACATAAGAGCATGTACAATGGGTGGGTTGGTCTTAAATGGTTTTTGAGTTTTTTTTTTCTCTCTCCTTTCCTCCTTCTTACACCTCACATCCCACTAAAAGTCCCACCAACTCATCTTTTTTTTCTCACAATGGTTTGGTTGGTCTTACTTGGTTTTTCTATTTCTCTCTCCTACTTTTACCAAACCCACAATATTCTCTCTCTTCTTCTACTTGTATTTTTATATGATGATTTCAATTCATGAAAACTAATTAGATTACGTTAAATTAATTACGATAAATTAAATTACGTTACAAGTTAATTAGCTTAAGTTAAATTAAATTAGCTAATTAGCTTACGTTAAATTAGATTACGTTAACTTGACATTATAAATTAAAAAATGGGACACATACATAAGATAGAAAATTTAAAAAACATACATACATGAAATTTTAGTGAGATGTGAATTTTTTGGGTGGTTTGGATTAGTTTGGAGTAGTTAGGATTATTTTAATCCATAATATTGGCTTAGTATAAGTAATATAGGTAGGAGAGAGTAATTAGAAAAATAGGCTTGGAAGAAGTTTGGTAAAATATATATGAAATTTGGACTCAATTTATAGATAAAAATATTTTATACGCGTTATTGTAATTTTTTTAAAAAAATAATAAGCTAATTTTTTTTTATTAACATTACAAAATTTAGAACGTTGCAAATTAAAGGGAAGAGTGTTGTAGACAAAAAATGCCAAGTGGCGTGCTACCATTGGAGAATTATTGGTCTTGTGCACTCAATCCGAGGTGATGTTAGTCTGGAAATCCAGACCAACCAACTCCAAGGGCCAATTGCCCCAATAGCAAAACTAAGTAAAGCTAGCTTTACTTTTTGCTAGACCAACCTAAAGCCAACCCATTATACATGCTCTAAAGGACCAACATTAGTATAAAGTCCATTAAGCAAAGTCAACGGAGGTCAAGATCAGCAAAGGGAGACCTCTTTTCTAGTTTGCAAATCATGGGGTAAAGCCATCATAGAAGAGGTATGGAAACTAAACGTCCCTTAATATGGCGACATTTATTCTACTTTGCAAATCATGGGTCAAAGTCATCACAGAAGAGGTATGGAAACCTAGCATTCCTTGGAGATATCTGAAAAAGCTCTTTGTTAAAGGAACTAAAAAGAAAGTAGAAGTCTATAAAATGGTGGATGGGTCAGCATCAAGAGATGTAGTACAATATTAATGTCCATGTCAGATTTTGTATGATCTCATGACCTATGATCTAAATCTGGTTGTTATCACCAAATAACCTTGTAAGTGCGCATCTTGAAGAAACTTTCTTAATAGATTTCACAATGGCTAGAAAGTACGGGTAATGAATACATGAAAGGTTATTCATCTCAACTAAGATCAGTCATCCTAAAAGAGCGTTTATTGACCACTTAGAACAATGGAAGAAGTCACATTCAGAATTTGACTAGATGGTGTTGGCTACAATCATTGGATAGTCCCTCTTTTCTCCTAATTTGTTTAGTGTTGAGTACATCACTCCACAAATCAGGGTGGTAATTTGTTACTACCATTTTTAGATGTTAAGTAACATTTATTATGGTACATAGAATTAAACCTCAAAGGTTTAACCTGACATTAATATAAGGGCCCAACATGAGTATAAGGTCCATTAAGCGAATTCAACGGAGGTGAAAAATAGCAAAGGGAAACATCTTTTCTAGTTTGCAAATTATGGGGTAAAGTCATCACAGAAGAGGTATGGAAACTAAACATTCCATGAGATGGGGACATCTCTTCTAGTTTGCGAATCATGAGGCAAAGTCATTACAGAAGAGGTATGGAAACCTAACATTTCTTGGAGATATCTGAAAAGGTCTTTGTTAAAGGAACTTAAAAGAAAGTAAAAGTCTATAAAATGGTGGATGGTTCATCATCAAGAGATGTAGTACAATATAAATGTCCATGTCAGATTTCGTATTATCTCATTACCTATGATGTAAATCTTGTTGGTTATCACCAAATAACCTTGTAGTGCCCATCTTGAAGAAATGTTTTTAATGGATTTTGCAATGGCTAGAAAGAACGGGGAAGGAATACATGAAGGGTTATTCTTCTCAACTAACTTCAGTCATTCTAAAAGAGCGTTTATTTACCAGTCACCTTAGAACAATGGAAGAAGTCATATTCAGAATGTTACTGGATGATATTGGCTACAATCATTAGATAGTCCTTTTTTGCTCAAAATTTGTGTGGTGTTGAGTACATCACTCAACAAATCAAGGGGGTTATTTGTTACTTCCAATTTTAGATGTCAAGTAACATTTATTATGGTACATTGAATGAAACTTAAAAAGTTTTAATCTGGCATCAACATAAGGGTCCAACATCAGTATGAAGTCCATTAAGCGAAGTCAACGGAGGTCAACATTAGCAAAGGGAGACATCTCTTCTAGTTTTCAAATCACGAGGCAAAGTCATCAAAGATTTGGTATGGAAACTAAATATTCCTTGAGATAGCGATCATGTCTTTTAGTTTGCAAATCATTGGGAAAAGTCATCACATAAGAGGTATAGAAATCTAACATTCCTTGGAGATATCTGAAAAAGCTCTTTGTTAAAGGAACTAAAAAGAAAGTAAAAGACTATAGAATGGTGGATGGGTTATTATCAAGAGATGTAGTACAATATAAATGTCCATGTCAGATTTGGTATGATCTGATGACCTATTATGTAAATCTTATTGGTTATCACAAAATAACCTTGTAAGTGCGCATCTTGAAGAAACTTTCTTAATGGATTTCATGATGGCTAGAAAGTACAAGGAAGGAATACATGAAAGGTTATTCATCTCAACTAAGTTAAGTCATCCTAAAAGAGCGTTTATTGACCAAGAAGTTACATTCAGAATTTGACTAGATAGTATTGGCGACAATCATTAGATAGTCCCTCTTTGCTCCTAATTTGTGTAATGTTGAGTACATCACTCCACAAATCAAGGGGTAATTTGTTACTACCATTTTTAGATGTCAAGTAACATTTAATTTGGTACATTGAATTAAACCTCAAAAGGTTTAATCTGACATCAACATAAGCGCCCAACATGAGTATAAAGTCCATTAAGCGATGTCAATGAAGGCCAGGATTAGCAAAGGGAGGCCTTCAGTATCACCAGGAGATAAAAGAGAAGGGAATTAAAAGGATAAGTAATCATCTGACGGTTCAATATGAAGAAGAACGTGCACTATATAAGGTGACAATTATCCAGCGCCACAAAGTGGTTGAGATTTGAATTAAATATGCTTCCAATTTTTTCCCTTCATATCTTGCATGGAAGTTACATATTGTGATTCTCTATAAATAGAGAAATCATTATCAAGCAAAAGAATAACAAAGAACTTAATGAACTACATTTCTTCTTTCCTTAGCGTAACACAGCGCGTTAGCGTAGGTCAACCCCCTTCTAGGGTTATAGCTTAGTCCTTTAGACGCAGAATATGTTCTTCTGTCAAGATCTCTAAATTATGCGATTGAAGCAAGGAACCATGGAGGTAATAGCCTTTGTGTCTCCTCTTTAGTTGTCCAATATGACTTATCCTTTTGTGTGTTGTAAAATTCATCCTGAAGTTTATGGCATGTATGGGAATCTTGTACTTTATTCAATAGATTAATTATTGTTTGCTTTATTTACTGTTTTTCGCCTGAAATTAATAGGTGTTGTAGTTTAATCATCAATTAAATAGCAACAAAGTACGTAAGCAAGGTTTTATCCAATTAAAATTGGTAACCCTTAGGGACTAAGCCTCCTAATGCATTCAGTATCAAACTATTGGACAACCATTGACTTGTTTGCAAGGTCAACGAACTGATTTTGCACCAACAATTAGGATGCAGAGCCAGGGAGCTAGTCATTGAAATTATCTTTTTGATTTTTGGTTTCAAGTTTTTCTTTTTCAAGTTATTTAGTAAGATTCCCTTTTGTGTGTATGATGGATTCATGGCTACGTCATAGATCCTTCCTATTTGATTGAATATTCCCCACACTTCCTATTCCAATTACGGCCTATATGGTAGTTGGTTATAAATGGCGGTAATGGGAATGAATATGTGTGTAAATTTGTGAAGAATGTCATTCTCCATTCCCATGGTAATGCTAATTTATCCAAAAGTGTCTACTTTTCTTCTTGAATTTTCATTCCCATCTAATACCAACTTGTAGGTGGTAATGAGTGGTAATAAAATTGCTTCCCCTTGGAGACAAAAGCACAGGTTTAGGGGTGAGATTGCTTGCCCATACAAAAAAAATGCCCCTTCATGGAGATTTTAAGAGTGCCTCCCTAATAACATTACGCTTAAAATTCATTCCCATTACCACAATTTATTAACAACAACCAAAGAGGTTGTTAGTGCTTTAATAATCAACGTTCCTTGTTTTGTGCTCCTCAAACTGCTTAACCGTCCTTAGTGTCAGTTTTCTCATTTACTTGGGTCGAGATATTAATTTTATTAATTGGGTTGTATTTTTCTATAATTTAGTTAATTGGGCTTGCTCCTTAAGTATAACATAGGTATAACATTAGTCCATAAGTAATACCTTAATAGGTATAACATTAGTTCATAAGTAACACCTTAATAAATAAGTATATAGTTAGGGGGCGTTTGGTTCGTTAAAAGGAAAGGAAAAGGGTATTAGAAAGGGTTATAAGGAGAATGGAAAAGGTTTCCCTTTGATTATAAATGTTGTTTGGTTAGGAACATGAATGGAAAAATATTATTATTATTATTTATACTATCTTTAATATTATTATGATTGTACGGTAGAGGGATATGTGGTAACCAAAACCATGCAGGGGTGGTGGGGAACCAATGTAAGGGGAAGTGAGGTAATCCTAAGCTGAAAAAGGGTAAAGGGTTTTTTTTAAAAAAAAAAAACAATAAACAACCACTAACAAAGGGAAACAAGGAACTCCATTCCCTTTCCTTTTCTCGATTTCCCTCAACCAAACACCCCCTTAGTAGTTACTAGAACTTTTTGTAGTTCTTAGCTATAAAAAGAAATGATTTGATCCTATTGTACACTATTAATATTATTACAACCATATATTTTCACGATTTTGTCAGCCAATATTTCTTTTCCGTAAACTAATCTGAATGCTGAGTATATTACATCATAAAATGATACTGATACTATAATTTAGACGTGGAAGGAGAAGTAAACAGTAGAGCTAAGGACAACTTCTTAATTCACAGCAACGGAAAATAATTGGGCGGTGAGGTAAGAGAAGTGGAAGATGTGATATAAGAAGGAACAAAAGTAAAACAAGTGGAACTAATATCAAACATGCTTCCCTTTGATGGATTTCGTACTTGCATTGGGACTACATCTTCAAGTAATCCTTGAGAGCTTACTAATGCTTGATGAGTATCAGTTTTATGCCTTTGATAGGTATCTTGTGATTCTGCACTTACTTGATGCGTGACTTCTTGTTTTTGCATGTCTTCCACAAGACCTTCTAGCAATGTTTTCTTAGCCTTCTTTAAAGTTGGACTAACTTGTTGAGTATGGCTAGTAGAAAAATATGGGTACGCAAAATGGAGGTGAAGCCCCTCGTAAGTAATTATAAGAGTTTCAGGATCATCAATGGACCTTTCTACATGCTTCTTTGCCCCACATCTTGGATTTGTGCACTTATAATAGCTTCTGCAGGCCAAATAAAACCAAAAGTAGTTGGTACATGGATGAAAAAAAGTTTAAAAAAAATTCTCATTTGACTATTCCAAAATATGAGCATCTACACGATAAGAATTCCAAATAATAAATTTCATAATAGATAAACATCAATTCTAGCTAAAATTAATTTATTTCTAATTGGACTGTATTTTTCTGGTCATTTTATTTTTATGTGCTTCAGCTTTTCTATCTATGCTTTCCTATTGTTTTCTCTCGTATCATTTAAGTAAGAATATAATATACATAACATAGTTGTCAATTTTTAACTTATTTAACTGATTTCTATTGGTTAAAACAAAATTTTGCCCAAAAACATTGATATATATACAGATAAAATTTATATTTAGTTAATATGTTTTTTTTTCAATGATGATAAGCATATTGGAGATACAACTGTTGTTGAATCATCAGCAACATCATCATCATCCCCTGAGCTTACTTTGCTCAACATCATCTACATCATCCTTAAGTTAGTTAGTTAGTGGACGTGTGAATGCTAGGTTGATGTGTATTAACTACTTCCTAATTTTACGGAAGTTAGTTATATTAGTTATAGAGAGTTATTACAAGTGTTAATTGTGATAATATCAAGGTATATATACCTTGCTTATCCCATTTTTGTAATCATCTTACATTTTACAGAAAAAAGTAAATGAAAGCTTTATCCTTATTCTATTCATGTTCTCTCCATCCTCTTGTTCTTAAGTTCTGAGAATTATTGCATGGTATTAGAGCAGGAGATTCCAAATTCTCATCAATAATGATGAAATTCCTCATAATTTTCGGCTCAATTTTCCCAGGTTTTCTCTAAATCAATGAAATATAGACTGAATTTTACAAATGATAATCGTTTGATCAATTTCTTGTTGAAAATCAGTAATAAATTCTCACTAAAATTCCTTGTTGTTTGATTGTTGAAAGATCATATTTCATTTATGATTATTTTTTTATTGTTTCATTCTAATTGATTAATTGAGGTCAGTTTTGTTCAAATTTCATCTGATTCCTCACAGTCTTTGATTCATCTTGATTTCATCTTGAAACTAAACTTAATTTATGAAATTAATTGAAATTCAGATATTCTTGAACTCAGTTCTATCATCAAATTTTCTCACAATGCCAGAAAATGTAAACACATCTTCTCCTTCTACTCCTATTATATTACTCCACTTCAGGATTCTACATTTGTCTATTTCATTCATCCTTCAGAAAATCCTACAATTTCTCTTATTTCTGAAAAGTTTAGTGGAGATAACTTTGTTGATTGAAAGATAGGCATGCTTTTAGTGTTGTCTATGATAAAAAAGACAACTTTTGTTGATCGAAGCCTAAAGAAACATGATCCTACTAATTCTTTGTACTCAGCCTGGGAAATATGCAACAACATGATCATTTCCTCTATTTTGAGGTCTTTGGACAACACACTAGCTAAAAGTGTGTTGTATTGTTCATAGCCATCCAACATATAAATCTATGTTTGGGCAAGGACAATTTATTCCATGTAAAATTGATCCAGTTTACCTGCTATTGTTGTTGGATCAGTTTGTTGTAAATAAGTTTGACGTAGTGGATGCTCATGATTCACATTTCATCCAAAGTAAAGACCTGCTTCAGCTTATGTTTTGTGGCACAAATCTTCTTCCAATACCAGGAAGCTCCTGATTTAGGAACATAATCCCAACAAGATTGTTCATGAAGATAAACATAGCCAATCCACCTAATCTAAGCATTGTCTTTCCCCAAACATATCTACCCATATTGGCAGTGTTCCACAATAAGATATCTCTGAAACCCAAACCTTCTTCCTTCTTAGGGCAGCAAACATCTTTCCATGCAACTAGTTCAGGCTTTCAGAGTATAAATGACACTCTATAAGAAGGACCTACACACTCTTATAATCTATGTCAGAATTATCTTTGACAAGAAATAGACATGGGCCCAGTATTGATGAATATTCAACAATACAACATTAATAAGTTGTACTCTGGCCATATATGATAAATTTCTGGAGCTCCACACCTTTATCCTACTAATCAATTTTTCAATCAAAGTATCACATTGGGAGGTTGTAATCTTCTTTGAACAAATAGGAACACCTAGATATCTAAAGGCAAGAGAGCATCTAGGGAAGCCAGAGATATCTTTAACTCTTTGGATTTCAGTCTCTTTTATTCCACGGCAATTAAAGAAGGCTTATTGATATTAGCCTTTAAATCAGAGGCGTTAGAGAAGAGTTTAAAGGCTTCAAGCCTGATGTAAGTGTAGTTAAAATCCCCCTTGCAACACATAATCAGGTTATCCACAAAACATAAATGAGTTAGTTTGACCGATTTTCATCTAGAATGCAAGTGAAATTATGGGAGATCACCAATATTCCTCAAAATTTTGGATAAGTATTCCATAATTATGACAAATAAGAGGGGAGAGATTGGATCTCCTTGCCTTTGGCCCCTCTTAGATGACAAACGATTTTGCAAAGAACCATTAATCATTAATGAAAAAGAAAGGGTTCTAACACATGTCATTGCCAGTTGAATAAATCTCTCAAGAAACAATAGTGAGTCACCCATCTCCTCTAAGAAATCCTAATCTATGGTGCCATAAGCCTTTTGAAGCTCAATTTTCATAAGGCAGCTGGGGCTTATATTCTTCCTCCCATAGTGCTTTACAATATCGTGAATGATAAAGATATTATGCTTATATACCTCCCTTGAACAAACCCTCCTTGATTTTCATCTATAAAATTCTACCCAATTTGTTACTAACCACTTTTGTGATTCATTTATACAAAACATTACAGCAGCATTTGTAGGATATATACTCTTAGGAATCAAGGTAATAGTGGTAGACTTTACCTCCTTAAGAAGCTCGCCAATATTGAAAAAATCAAGCAATGGATTTATAACATCACCCCGCATATTCCCCCAAGCATCTTTGTAAAACTGATCTCCAAAGCCATCAGGGCCTGTAGCTTTAGTTTCATCTATACACATCAAGGCAGATTTTATTTCATTCATAGTATATCTATTGTCAGGAATAGACTTGTGAGCATTTGTAAATAAAGGCCCACTATGATCAATTTGACTCACCACCTTCCTCCTTTATTGATGAGTAGTTCCCAAAAGCCCTTGATAAAAATCAAGGAAGGCTTTATTCAAACCTGCATCTGTATCTTGCCATATTCCATTCTTATCATAAATGGCATAAATTTGCTTCTAAAATCTTCTCATCACCATTTCTTATCCAATCTAGTTTCGACATGTGTCTCAAGAAACCAGTGTAGATTTTATGCTTCTCTTTTATATACACTTATAGCTCTTAGTTCTGCATCACCTACCTCTTGCTTACCAACATTTGCATGCATCAACTCTTAAGAAACATGCATATCATGTAAGGCTTTACCATCAGCAACCTATACATCATTAAATCCCTGTTTGTTTAGCTCTTTAAGCTCCTTTTTAACACATTTAAGTCTTTGTACAACAGATAACATTTTAGTGCCTACAACATTATTCTACCAAGCTTCGGGCACTTTAGTGAGGAATTGATTTGAATGTCTCCACATAGTGAAATACCTACATGGCGTCTTTATAGAATTTGCTCTAGGGTACACAGCCAATAGAGCAGGATTATGATCAAATGTACCTTTATTTAAAAACCCCAATTCTACATTGCAATAGTTATCTTGTCATGCCTGATTCGCCATTATTCTGTCGATCTTAGAGAATACCCTAGCTTCCCCTTGTTGCTTGTTATTCCATGTGAACAAGTGCCCTGTTGTTTTCACATCAGTCATTTTGCATTCACTTGTACATTGAGTAATGCACTCAATTTCACTTCTTCTCACTAGGGCCCCAATTCTTTCCTCAACATGCATCACACATTCATGTCCCCACAAATAAGCCATGACTCACTTGTGTTAACCTGCTTTAGAAACTTCCATAGATCCATTCTTCTCGCACCAATATTTAAACCATATACATAAGTACAAAAGAAACATGGTAATCCACTCTTAGGAGAAACCTTGCAATGTATAGCCTAACTTTTACCTTGAATAATGTTCACTGTGAACATTCCATACTTCCAGACAAGCACCACTCTTCCACAATCATGATATGTAGAGTTGGAGTTAAAGCACCAGCAATCAAACACTCTTTGGTAAAGACTCCCTTGATTAAAACCCTTTACCTTTGTTTTCAAGACCCATAGAGTGATGATGTATGAATTTCATAACATCAAGCTGCTTCTTTGGGTTGTTGAGCCCTCGGACATTCCAGCCGAAGATTCTATCCATTGCTTGTGGAGGAGTTCCCTCCTCCCACAGCAATGTCCATGGGATACTGCATGTTCCCCAAAAACAATCTGCTTAACTTTAGTTTGCACTACATCCTGAATTTCTTCAACAACATTCATCAAAATGTCAAAGGCGTTTGTTGTGCTAGTGGAAGGTACACTAGTAGGTTTGAGTTTTATTTGTTTGAGAGCCTTCTGAAAGCCCTCTACATCAACAACCTTTTTCTCGTCTATTGTTGGAGCAGGTGCCACATTTGAAGTTGATACTCTACTTTTTTTTTTAACCCAAATCTTATTGTGCTTGTGAGCTCTACAGTCTACTAATTCAAGACCAAACCTCATACAGTTTCCACATTGTTGAGGTTTCCATTCATATGTAACTGAACATTCTTGTTTAACACCATTCTCGTCTAAGAATGTTAGAGAATTAGGTAGATGTTGATTAACTCGAACTCTCACCATAACTCTAGCAAACTGAACTTTATCTCTTTTTGATGTAGCATCATCACATTGAACAAGTTGTCCAATTTGAGCCACAATTTTAACAAGATATTTCTCCCCCTAGTATTTCAGCCCAATCCTAACTTGAATTCAAATAGGAATTATGCTTAGTTCCACTTTCTCAAAATTCATATCCTGTGACCAAGCCTTCATCATGACTGGCTTCTGATCAGAGAAATAGCCACCTCTTAACACCTTATCCAGCATATCCATAGCATGAAATCGAACAATAAACATGCCTTTTTTCACCATTACAACTTTATCAATGCTAAAATTCTTCCAAATTCGTCTAAAAAAACATCCATCACTTGAAGTGGTGGATTGGCACCAAGCACATAACATACTATTGACGAATTCTATAAATCAACTTCTTCTTGAATATCATTAAAATCAATTTTCACCAAAGGTTGATTTTCATTCACAATTCAAGTGCATATTTAAGTCAGAATCAAGCAAAATTACATCCATATTCAAATTCAAACCCGCGTTGGAAATCAATTCCTCATTCAAATCAGAAGCGACCTCCTCAAATTGTTGTAATATAAGAATCATACCTTCTTGAATTGAATGATCCTTATTCTTCTCCTTTGATCGATGAATCGATTCAAGCCAGTCATTGAAAGCATGGCGAATTTCCGAAAACATCTTTAGGTGTTGTAACGAAGATTTAGGAGTCAAAAGTTCCGTCATGAAAACCCAAAATCATTGCTTCGACACCCAAGATTTCATCCATAGGTCATGTTTTAAGCACTTGAGAATCCGAATTTGGACCTTGTGGCGTCGCACTCTTCGTTCCACCTCTAGATTTTATGGTCATGGCGACGGTTTACATGAGAAACCAAGAGAAAATTAGGACACAGAGGTCCCTTGAGTTCCTTCATGGGTATTGAGGCTTCCAGGCTTTCACATGGAATCATTTTAAGCCAAAGAAAATTCACCAAAGAGTTGTTGGCATACTGTGATTTGGATGTGTCTAAAACATCTAAGACTCCTCTTCATTTGACTTTGAAACTTTAAGCTGAAGAAGGGGAATTTTACGCTAGCCCAAGTCAGTACATATGTTTGGTAGGCAAGTTAAACTTTCTAACTCATATCAAGCCAGATATTTCCTTTCCAGTATAGACTCTTAACCAATTTCTTCAGGCTCTTAGAGTTCAACATGTTTCTGCTCTACAATATCTCCTAAGATACATTGTTGGTATTGTTGGCCAAGGCATCTTATTACAAGCTTCCAAGCAGCTCACTCTACAGGGTTACTCAAACTCGGATTGGGCAGGTTGTCCCAATTCTAGAAGCTTTGTAACTGGTTATATTATGTTACTAGGATCTAGTCTTATCTTATGGAAATCAATCAACTCATTTCAAGTTTCTCTTCATAAGCTCAATATAGGGCTATGGCTGTTGCTGCCTTTGAAATTACTTGGTTGGTAAGGCTGCTTGATAAGCTAGGTGTCACTGATCTCACACCTGTTAAATGAGTTGTGATTATCAATTAGCTATTCGTTTGGGTTGATGTGTATTAACAACTTTTTGATTTTATTGAAGTTAGTTATTTTAGTTTGAAAGAGTTATTACATCTGTTAATTGTAATAATAACATTGTATATATACCTTCCTTAGCTCATTTCTGTAATCATCTTACATTTTACAGAAAGAAGTAATTTAAAGTTATCTCCTTATTCTCTTTATTTTCTCCATTCTCTTATTCTTAAAAGTTCTGAGATTATTATAGAGCATAAAGCCTCAGTGAATTAGCTTGACTCCTTATGTGTAAGTTGATATACGATTACACTCTTTTACAGAAGGTTAATAACAAGTTGAAATTCTATATTGCACCGTGTAATTAAGTTTCATCCACATGCAAAATTAAGACTTCGTTTGAGTCTCCATGCTTAGAGAAAGGGGTGAAAGATTGGGTTTTCAATCCAATCATATAGGTGTTCTTGACTTTAATTTCAGTTAGTTGTGCTCAAATCTCAAAAGCATGCATAATTGTTGGACTATATTATGTGTGTTTATTGTTTTGTATCTTTGGCCCAGTTATGATATTACTTCAGGCCCATTGTACAGTTAGCCTTGTAACTATTAAGTTGTAAATTGTTATGTGGGAACACAAAATACACAACACAAAAAATTTTCTCTCTCATCCTTCATCCTTGTGCGACTGTCAGCTGCAACAGCATTGCGCGCACGAATCCACTCTTCATACCATGCCGGATTCCCATGAATCTTGAAGCAAGTGCCTACTTCATGTCCTTATTTCTTGCAATGTGAACACACAAGTTTACTCTTATCAATCCGATCAAATCGCCCTCTCCCATGCTCACCACTCACGTGGAAAGGTGCTCGCATGAGCATCCTTGCTACGAACAACCACTCGTGATTGATCCTCTTAAATCACGACTTGATACGCACGGTTCAAGTCACCCAAAGGTTGTGGTGAGAGCAATTTAGTATGCACAGGACCATACTTAGCATCTAGCCCAATCAAGAATTGGTGGAAGATCTCTTCTTCCCTATCTTTTGCCAGTTTTGCACCAAGTCCACATTCACACTACGGTAAAGGTTTCAGTCTCACCAATTCGTCATACAACCCCATGAGTTTTGTGTAATATTCATCCACTTTTATTGTGTCAGTTTGCTTGCAATTAGTAATGGACGCCTTAATCTGTTGTATACGGGGTCCATTTGCCATACAAAACCTCCTCTAAAGGTATTCCTACAAGTCTTTGGCATTATCGTGCAACGGTATGGTTGTTCATGAATTCTCGGCTCCATGCTTCTCAGCAGCCACGAGAGAATCATCGAGTTTACTGTTTCCCAATCAAGCAAACCATTCGATTCGGTTGGCTTAGCAACCGACCCATCAATAAACACGTACTTACATCGCGCGCGAAGAGAGAGCGTCATCGCTCACGCCCAAGCCACATAATTTTTGCCTGAGATTATCACATGAGTAATCATGTTGCCTAGCTGCTCATCGGAGCCTAGGTAAAATAGAGAAGTGGCACTCACCTACCACTCCCCTTTTGCTCCAAGAATTACGATTTTCTCGTCCCCCATTGTTGTGTCTCTCATTAACACTTCACGCGTGTGAGGCTAAGGTTCAGTCAAGGTTCGCAGGAAAAATTTGTTTACACAGCCACCAGTCACCAGTGCTCTGATACCATGACAAGGTTGCTGCCGGCAATTGCACAAGGATGGAGGATGAGAGAGATATGTTTTTGTGTTGTGCATTATGTGTTCCCACAGAACAATTTATAGCCTAATAGTTACAAGGCTAACTGTACAATGGGCCTCAAGAAATATCATGATTGGGCCAAAGATATAAAATAATAAACACATGCCATTCACATGGGTCTCGTGTCTACTGCTCATGTTCCCACTACTACACAACTTGCGGACATGTTTACTAAGGCCCTTGGCACATGTTCATTCCTTTATTCACTTGGCAAGTTGGGCATTGTTAATCCCCATGCTCCAACTTGAGGGGGGTGTTGGACTATATTATGTGTTTTTATTGTTTTATATATATCTTTAGCCCAGTTATGATATTACTTGAGGCCCATTATATAGTTAGCCTTGTAACTATTAGGTTGTAAATTATTATGTGGAAACACTTAATACACAACATAAAAACTTATGTCTCTCATCCTCCATCCTTGTGCGACTGTCGGCTGCAACCTTGTTAATAATGCAAGGTTTATCCATTATTTCTATCTTCTTAATTTCTTCATTTCTTTCTTTGACCTCACTTTCCACTAATTTGTTGCTCCTCACATTACTGCGGTTGCTAGTAATGTCTTTGGCCTGCATTTGCATATCTCACCGAATACTCTTGGTTTCGCCATAAAATATAAAATCTCATAACATTTCATTTATCACATGTCCTTATTTTTATTATTTTACTTGGATAGTTGCGCCCCAATTCGATAATGCATATCATGGCTAGGAGAGAAAAGCTTTGGAGCATGTTAGTTCCACTACGTTTTGAATGCTCTAATAAATTATGTACAATGATAAGCATGAAATTTGGACGTACAACATATCTGCTAGCTACCAAATCGAAGTACTCGAAAGGGAAGGTGATACTTCTCATATAAATAATGTTGGCTTTTAAGGGGAACAATGTTGTTAACATTCTTCCATAAAAGAAATGTAGCTCACGTTCTTGGATTGATGGACAATAATGATGGTTAACTCACACATCATTGAAGTAACGAATTATGTTCACATACTTGTTTTGCCAAAAAAATTTTGTGATAAACTACCATCTTTGTATCACGTTTTGCAAAAAGGTACCTTTTAAGAAAAAGTGACACCAAAACGTCTTTTATGATTTTTTTTCAAGACGTACACTACTTATATAGGAGTCTGCATGGACTTATATTTTCAGCCTTCATCAGCATGTAAAAATAATAGGAGGAACATTAGAGAGCAAGAAATCGAGGGGACCCTCTTACCCAAATCAAAAAGACAGCGAACTTTTAAAGGCTAAACAATCAACAATTGGAGGATGTAATAGAGCTCCAACAAGGGTAATCTTAGCATTTTCCAGATGCAGACAAACATGAAGTTATAAAGTGGTTCCATCAGAGCACTTGTCATTCCTCTTACATGTATTATCTATACTAATATATTTAAAGAGGTTCTTAAACAAGGAACGGTGCCATGTGACGCTCTCCTTAAGGGTGTTTTATTAATCTTTTTCCAAATAAAATCAAAAAAATTAAAAATTGCATAGTATAGAGTTTGATCCCGTGACTTCTAATTTATATACTAGAATCTTAACTACTAGAAAAAGTGTTATTTAGTGGTTTCATCTTAAAGTATATTATTAATAAAAGAAAATTGTTCCTTATCCGGAGCTTAACCCAGGTTTAATAACCAGTTAATTTATAATTGGTACATTTACTTGTACGACATAATTTTGTTTTCCCAACTAAACAATTTCAAGACTACTAAAAGATTTGTTTTTGAAATAGTACTTGTTGTGCATGTACATGTTATGTTTTATGCACATGTTATGTTTTGATGATGAAAATTAATATAATATGTTATAGCATGAAAGTATGTAACAGTTGCAACAGATGCATGAAGCAAGAAATTGATAAACGAAGACTTTGAAGAAAAAGAATCAAGAATGAAGTCCAAGTTTATAGTTTCTTAGAATAGTTACTTTGGATTAAAGTGTAATATGCTCTAACTTAGTGATATGCTATGTGCTAAATATAGAAATATAAAGTTATAGTATAATTATTATTTTCTTTGAGTTAAGAAAGTAAATAATTATATTAAAATTATATATCTATATAAAAAGGAAATAGGTTTTCGAAATCAGAAATAAAAAGAATTAAGGAAAACGAGTTTTAGAAAAAGATTTTATAAAACCGTGTTTATAAAAGATTTTGATAAAAACGAGTTTTAGAAAAAGATTTTATAAAACCGTGTTTATAAAAGATTTTGATAAAAACAAATTTTGGAAAAAGATTTTTACAAAATCGTGTTTTGGTAAAACGTAGGCTTTAGAAAAGATTTTATAAAAATATGTTTTACAAAATAAAAGAATTTTAGAAAAAAGATTTTTACAGAAATCAAGTTTCCTTAAAACGTGTTTAAAAGATTTTTATAAAATAATTTTGTTTAAAACGTGTTTTTTGAAAAACGTGTTTTTCAAAGAGATTTTATAAAAACTGGAATTTCCTAAAAACAAGTTTTATAAAATCAGATTTTATTTTGGAAAATATCTTTTGAGTTGAAAAGAAAATCTGTTATGGAAAACATATCTTTTTAAGAATAAAGATAAAGATAAAGATAAAGATTGATTTTCTAAAAGAGAATTAAATCCCTTGAATTAAGGAATTGAAAGATATCCTTTGGAAGGATATTCGTCCAACCCATGTTCTATAAAAGGGATTCATAATTCACTTTTAGATCTCACGTTTTCAGAGAGAAAAATCGAGTCTATTAAAAGCTGAAAACTATTTCCTCCGGCACTGAGCATAGCACTGAGCGAGTTAGATTTAAGTTACTATTTCACAATTGTAATTGTCCTCTATTTGCTTGACTAAGAAGCACATATTGAGGATCGTTCTTTTTTGTAACTTTAACATTATAGAGAGTGTCAACACTTAGAGTTAAGTGTTGGGAGTCATTACTAGGGTTAGTAGTGAGGGGAATCTTATTGTATCAAGAGTTTGATATTTTAGGATTCAAAGAAATAAAGAGTTTTGTTTCTTGTGGACGTAGATCTCAGAGGTGAGATTGAACCACGTTATATCCTGTGTTTACGTGTCAAATCTAATATCTTTTAGTTTATTATTCGCAAAAACTCAAATCAGCGATTTACGAGTGTTTGGCACAGTGCCAGGCACTGAGCCACAAAAGGATTTTTGTGAAAATCGATTAGATTTCACCACTCAATTCAGCCCCCCCCCCCTTCTTGAGTGTTCCCTTGGGTTCCAACAGTACTGTTATCGGTTAATAAACTTTTCAGTTTTACCATATTAAGTATCATTGAATCCCTCAAAGAATATAAAATATTATATATCATTGGCGGATTTTCTGAGTTATGAATTATCCTTTTAAGTAGGGGTGTTCATGGGTGGTTAACCGTACCGAAATAAAATTTCGGGACGGTAACCGAAAATATCAGTTCGCCATATTTGCGAACCGTAACCGTAACCGTTCAAACCGGTAACCGCATAAACGGTTAACCGGTTTTTCGGTACGATTTTCCGGTTAACCATTAACCGTTACTCAAGTTTTATCAAATCAGTTTACTTATTTTATATATTAGATTTTAATTTTTTCTCAACCTAAATAATATACCATTAATATCAAAATTATCTATAAAAGACAATCATCGTTAAAACAAGCATTCCACACACTTCCATGTTGATTGTTGAGCACACTGCCACACACTTCACAGTGCTCTAATTCTCTTAGCCTTAGCCCTTAGGTAAGTTACCAGTGAGGCAGTGACAAGAAGTTAAGTCACATACTACATGTCTACACTTTATAATTAATGTCTTTAATTAAAAAAATTAATTAATATAATTATTATAAAAAATTAAATAATAATAATAAATAAATTTATTCGGTTTTTCGGTTAACCGTTTTATAAAAAAATTATGACCGTAACCGTACCGTTTGACCGTTATTTTTACCGGTTCGGTAACCGAACCGTTCAATCCCAATTTTCCCGGTTCGGTAACCACCCATTTTAACCGGTTTTCCGGATTTTTGGTACGGGATTTCGGTTTCGGTTTTTTGTGAGCAGCCCTACTTTTAAGTGCCAACTAGAAAATATTAGTTAATTTTTTTTGTTATAACCCAAACGTATTATTGATAGTACTCTATATTTTTTTAGGGTAAGAAGAATTCCCTTGAAAGAAAGGAGGTAATCAGTGATCATTCTTTATTCCAACCTTGATCCTTTACTGTAGTCCATTTTGGACTCATATTGTTAAAGTTTAGGAGTTTTCTAATCTATCAGAGGTAAAGAAAAATGAACTAAGTCAAAAAGTTATTCCATCACATATACCACTTTTTAGTAATTACAAACTATTATCATTATTGCAAACAAACAATTTTATTGTACAAATTAGATATTTTCTAGTATAAATACATGATTATTTTTTAAAAAATAATTTCCTTATAACAATTGTTAGTACTATTAGAAGCACTATTGGGTAACAAGTTGGTGACAAACGAAACCCTAGCCTCTTTTATCCCTCTCTCCCTCTCTTTTCTTTCTCAAACCCTCCTACCCCTTGTTCATCATTTAGGGATTGCCATGGATGATTCCATCCATGGTAAGCCCTTTTTTTCCTTTTATTTTCAGTTTTTAGTTCATTTTCTTGTTTTGTTGAATAAAGTACTCTTGATATGAGATTTTTCCAAACCCTATTATGAAGATTTTAGTCTCTGTTGTGGAGATCTCATTCTCCCATATGAAAGTTGTGAGTCTGATTTTTTAAACTAATTAATTAAGATAGGTAGGGGGTTGTAGAATTTGGCTAGAAACCAACTGCAATCTATAAGTCTTAATCGGATTCGACTTATTTCTAAACTATCTAAATTCGATTAGGTCCTATAAATTAGGCAAGTAGGGCCATTTTAGGAGAATACACAAAGGTGGTTATTCACCTAAAATTTCGGGAAAGGCTAAGTAAAGTAAGAGAATGATTCTCTCATCAAAAAAACTAATATAAACCCGGTGCACACTAATTAGTGTGCACCCGATCCATATCACGTGAGTTTAGGATAGTGTATGTTAAAATGATATAGTGTAGCTATGTATAATATAGTATATCTATTTTTGATATAGTGTATCTATTTTTGATATAGTGTATGTTTATATAATGCGTTTAAGTAAATATTTTCCTATAGGATATAGTGTACCTAGTTATGATATAGTGTTCCTATAGGATATAGTGTACCTAGTTATGATATAGTGTACGTAGTTATGATATAGTGTATCTATTTTTGATATAGTGTACCTATATATCAAATAGTGTATCTATTTTTGATATAGTATATCCATTTTAGATATAGTGTATAAGTGAGTACTTCTTAACCGGTCACGTGCCTGGGCCTGGTCCACACTATTTTTAGCACTAGTGGAAAAATGAAGAAGGGCTGCGCTAAAAAAGGCGTGTAGGGCTGCGCTTTTTGACAGCAGCTCTTTCAGTAGCAGCCCTTCACTTTTTAAGTAGGGTTGCGCTAGAAAAGCGCCGCCCTTAAGCTAGAAGGGCTGCACTAGTTAGGAAAAAGCGCAGCCCTTCTAGCTTAGAAGGGCCGCGCTAGTTAGGAAAAAGCGCATCAGAAGGGTTGCGCTTTTTCCTAACTAGCGCAGCCCTTCCTACCAAAAAAAAAATTTTAAAAAAAAAAATTTATTTGACATTTTTTTACTCATAATCTCACATTTTCTGAAATTAAACAGAAGAGAATAGAAACGAAACGAAATACTAAACCCAAAACAATAAAAAGAATGAAACGAAAATGAAAAAAAGGAACAAAAACTAATATACAAAGAGAAGTATACAAGAACATTAATCAAAACAAAGATGAAAATACAAGAAATTATATACAAAGAGAAGTATACAAGAACATTAATCAAAATAAACAAAGAGAAGCATACAAGAACATTAATCAAAACAAAGAGAAGTATACAAGAACATTAATCAAAACAAAGAGAAGTATACAAGAACATTATAGATCTGAAAACAAGGCCTACCTCCAAACATTAACCTAATAATGTTGAAATACATAAAACAAAACCCTAATACATAATTTAAGGGAAAAAAAAATTCGGAAAAACTTAAAATGGCTATTTGGAGGCTTAAACGAACTCGGATGGCTTAAAAAGCCTAAACATCACAGCATAGCGGTGAGTTTAACTCGTTGGCTCGTTCCACTTCCGAAAAGGTATCACAATAGGCAATCGGACTCCGTCGACATGTTTAGTGTAAATCATTTCAAGGTTTTGTCGCAAATGTTTATGGGAGTTTTTGAGAGAGAAGAGAGGATGAGAGAGAAGGAGGAAAGGAATAATGAGGGACGTGAGAGAGGAGAGAGAATGAGGGATAATATATTTGACGAATCCCCGCTCAATATTTCAAAGCCCGCGATTTCGAAATTTAAAATTTTTTCAAGAAGGGCTGCGCCATTTTAAAAAAGCGCAGCCCTTCTGTAGGTAAGAAGGGCTGCGCTTTTTTAAAAAGCGCAGCCCTACTAAGTGAAGGGCTGCGCTTTTTAAAAAAAGTGCAGCCCTTCACTAGTAGGGTTGCACTTTTACGAAAAGCGCAGCCCTTCCTGCGCAGCCCTTTCTGTTTTTTCCCCTAGTGTAGTGTGAATCGGGTCCATGCAAGACGGATTGTTCTCTCATACTATCTATCTTTAATATATGATTATATATTAATATTAGGTGATCATTTTAGGGATATCTAACTATTTTATTTCGCAAGACCAAAAAAAAAACATTGACCCTCTCCGAAACCCCTCTTGGTTTTATATTATTGAGAAAGAGAGATAAAGTAGTTCTTCCTCCATTGCTCTATAGTTTTTACTAGAGGTGATCATTTTGGCCCGGCCCGGCCCGGCCCGTTTTTGGGCCGGGTTTTGGGCAGAATTTTTCGGCCCGCGGACCGGGCCCGGCCCGGCCCGGTCATTTTTTTTTTGTTTTTGGGCGGGCTTTGGGAAAGCTAAAAACAACTTTTTAGTCTATTTTTTGGCCCGGCCCGTTTTGGCCCGCAAAAGCCCGCTAAGCCCGGCCCGAAATAGCGGGCTTTGGACACAAAAATTCGGCCCGAATTTAGGCCCGGCCCAGCCAATGGGCAAATTTTTTTGGCCGCGGCCCGGCCCGGCCCATGATCACCTCTAGTTTTTACTCTTTGCTTAGTGCACCAACTAGAGAGACCACACTTAAGCCTTTTAATCTCATACTTGGAGGAGAAACTGCATCTTTCTAAGGAATTCACGCTACAAGGGTACGATGTTTGATTATACTTCATTCGTTCAGCTGAAATAAGTAAAACACTTCTCTCTTTTATGATTAATTTTAAAAGACGCAAGACGCTAGCATCCCGTAGGCAAGACACACCTTTCGTGGAAAAATACTAAGAAATCCTATATAGAAGCATTTAAATACTTAGAACAACATAAATATCATATTAAAAGTGCAATTGAAAAATATTTCAAAAATATATTCGATCATCTAGGAGAGGTGCACCTGATAAACCTTAAAAATAAATTATAAAATGAATTTTACACTCAAAACAAATATTTTTAACAAAATATTAGCTGCTTGCATTGAAAAATATACAGTTGCAGTATAGCTATTATTAGAAAAATTAACTGCATCAAAAGATAAGAAGAAGAGATGAGTTGTAACAAAAGATAGGAAGAAAAAGAAGAGGCGAGTATAACAGAAGAAGAAAAGGAGAAATGTGAAAGAAGAAAATAACAAAAGATTAAAGAAAAGAGAAAAGAAAAAATAAAAAATAAAAAATAAAGAAAAAGCATGTGATTAAGAACTTCAGCACTTCACAATTTCTCCCTCTTGGTAGTGAGGTACAACTCACCATAAAAGTCTTACCAATAAGAAAAAACAAACACAGAAAAGACGAAGAAGAGAAGTAAACAGAGACTTACCAGCGAGCACCGGTGAATAAGACCGACCAAGACTATTGTGTTCCCTCCCGGGTAAGAAAAATTTTCATTTATTAATATTATATTTTGATATGATAACACTAAATACAACTTGGTCTAGTGGTTAAAACTTTAGTACATGAACTTGAGGTCATGGGATCAAAACCTATACTATGCAATTTCTAATTTTTTTTATTGTACATGGATTACATGAACTAAAACTCCCTAGGGAGAGCGCCACGTGGCACCGTTCCTTGTTTGCGCACGCCTTTTAATATATTAGTATAGATATAGATATAAATATAACATATTTAAGTATAAAAGTATAAAACAATCAATTAATTAAGCAAAATAATCATTAAAAATGAAAAACAAAATTTAAAACAATAAACAATTATAACTTATTGTACAACAGTGAATCAGAGAGAGAAAGTAGCATCTTCCACGCAAAGCCGAAAACAATGCAAAAGCAGAGGAGAGAGAAAGAACAAAAATCCCATGAAATTACTTGAGATTTCCACCATTTACAACAAATTGAGGTTCAAACTTTAAACTTTTGAAGAATTTTGGTTATGGAAGTCGTCTTGCAATTAGTTGTGTTTGCCCCAAATTAATCGAAGAAAAAAAAACACAAATTTTGGGTGAGATTGAAGAGAAAGAAAATTGGAAGTGGATGTTCTTTCATGAATTCATCTAATACCTCTATTATACTCTACTGGAGCAACAAATCTCCATCAATACCACCATGGTTTGACACTTTCACTCGCTTTCTCTTACCTTGCTGCGACTTCTAGCTTTCCCTCCTGGTTTTTTTTTATCAAAGCTTTTCTTAAAAATGGGGATACACTTGTACCCCCATGTCCCATTCTCGGTCCGCCTCTGGTCAAGCAGTGTGGGATTTTCCCTTTGTCGAGTTCAAGGGTTAGTATGCTATTGTGTTGTGTGAGTGTTAAGTTCAAAAACAGTGAAAAAAAAGAGGTCTCGTAACAGACGCGCGCCAAACTAGAAAAGGCAGCCAACTTTTGCGCCTCGCGCCTCTTCAAAGGCCTGCGTCTTGGCTCGCCTATTATTCTCCGCCTCGCATGAGGTGGAGGATGCGTTTTTCTAATCGCTTTTGCTTTTGTGGCTTCAAACCTAAGCTTTTATGTGAGAGTTTTTTGATATAAATGTTTCACTTATTTCATAATGAAGGAAGTATTAGATTAGAATTGTTTTATACATGAGATGGTCGTTGTTAGATGTTTGAAAATCGCTTTCAATAATTTCGCTTTTACTATCTAAGACTCTAAAGAGTGCAATCTCTGAAGATAAGAAAGGACTACACAATCCCAAAAAAAAGATTTTCAAAAGATAAGATTGTAATCCACTTTTCAGAAGATAAGATTCTCAATAGATAAGATTGTAATCCACTTTTCAGAAGATAAGATTCTCAATAGATAAAAAATATTAAAACAATACAAACTAGGATAGTAAATACTAGAATTACGAAAGAATTAAGGATACTAAATAAAACAAGCTTATAACTAAACTACTTCATAAACTCTTCTCTCAGCTTCTCATAGTATTCGAACTCAACCGCATCAAGAGATGGTTTGGTCATCAACAATTGATACATCTTGAACCTCATTTTCTTTTCATCTCGCTGCTTTTGGTAATCCATCATTTCTCTATATTTTTCCTTATTGTAATTCGTTCACCTTGCATTTCACTTAAGGTGTTGTTGAAATCATCTAAACTTGTAGCTACTCCTTTCATCTTTCTTTGTGCCTTAGCCTTCTTCTGACCATCCGGGCGAACTGATACAACTTCATCACTTGACCTTTTTGAACTTGATTGACTCACAACAGTTGAATCATATCCGGGTTGCCATCTTGAAAGGTGTCTCATTCCCATCCAACAATGGTACAATTTGAAAGCTTTATTATTTTGTTTTTGTTTGTATAGTTCATGAGCTTTAGCCTCTACATCCGTAATAGCCATTCCACTTGATTTCATTCGCTCGGCTTCACCGAGTTGCGATACCCACAAAGTCACGAGTCGGTTGATGGTTCTCCAGTGCGCTTTAATTGACTTCATGGTCCTTGGGTGGATGAGTGATGGTTTTTTTACCACTTCAGCATCGTAGATGCGCTTGATTTCTATCCAAAGCTTTGCCTTTGACTGATCTGTTCCCACTAATGGATCACCACCACAATTAAGGTATCCGGAGACCAATGCTATATCCTCATCATGTCCCCACCTTTCTTTTAGTATCTTATTTTTCCTTTTCCACCTTGGTCCGCTTCATCTTCATCATCATCATCATAAGCATCATCATCGTCTCCGAGTTGTTGAGTTTGGTAATAATCTCCAATCGGTATTCGGTTATTGCTCCCGTCTCCCCCTGGAGTTGAAGGATTTTGATCCATATATTGAGACATTGGAGATGAGAGATTCACCGGAGTATGGGGCGGGGTTTCGAAATTAGAAGGTTGTTGATTTTGGAGTACAAATGCTTGGAATAAGGCTTGGATTTGAGGGTTATTGAGCATATTTGGATCAAAAGCAATATTAGTATTTTGACGATTTGGGTTTTGTTCGAAATTTTGATGGAAATTTGGATTTTGTGGGGAATTTGAATTTTGTTGGAAATTTGGATTACTTTGGAAATTAGAATTTTGTGGGGAGTTAGAATTTTGTGGGAAATTTGGATTTTGTGGGTGGTTGAGATTAAATTGATAATTTGGGGTTCTTTGAGGCCTATTTCCATAATTAGAATTATTAGGATTCATAATTATGGATAATTTGTTTGGAAGTATTTAAAGAGTAGAGGAATAAAATATATAATTAAGATGAGAAAAATTAGAGAAATTAAAGATTGGAAAAGGTAGAGAAATTTGAATGTATCTAAAATATGGCAAAATTGGTCTCTATTTATAGACAATTAAAAAATATGAACGTTGGTATAATTTTTTTTTTTTTTAATTAGCAGATTTTTTTTAAAATGGCAAAATTGTGCAACGGCTATTTTAAAAATAACCGTTGCTTTTAAAGGAGAAGGTGACATTTGTCACCTTCTGATTGGGCGCGCGTCATCCTATGGCCAGCCAGCTCACCCTTTCTTTTTTTCTCCCTCTGCCGCGCGTCAGTCTTCATGGGCCAGCTGCTCTTTTTTTTCTCTCTCTCCCGCCAGGTGTAACCTCCTCATTAGTTATTCATTTGGGCACCTCCCCTAATCTTTGAGCATCCTCATTAAATGGGGAACCAACCCCACTCATGGAGAGCCCCATTTGAGGAGAGAGAGTCTATATGGGGAGGGTAAATTCCCCATTGGAGGTGCTCTAAGTTTCTACAGTGCGAACATCACATTAGAGAATCAGTTTTTTATTGAGCACCAAGAACTATTTTATTTTTAAACACCATCTTAGAAAATTGTTTCTAAAACTTTGGATCAGAGCAGGAGAAAGTAAAAGTAAACAAGTTAAACTTTGGGAACGTGGCAGTAGAAAGCAAACATACCTCGGATTTGGGCTATTCTTGATAATTTTCTGTCCATACTTTCTCCATTTGTAACCATCATCAGCCATTCCATTGCTACTACTTTTGATCTTTATGGTATACTTATTATCAGTTTTGCTGAATTCTTTATCAAACACTGATATCCTGACAATAATTTTAAAATTATGTCAACTCATAAAAACAAAACGAAAAAAGTTCCATGCTATAGAAAGCGTACACCTCTTTTTCTGTAAGAAGTTTCAAAATAATTACAATATTACTTAGGATAATTTGTTAGACATACCTATTATATATGACTATATTTACAACTTTTGCCATGAATAACCTGTTATAACTTTTACCATAACTTTAGATGTAATTTTTATTTGCTAGACACAACATATGTCTATTTTCATGCGTTAACCCACTGGCTTATCCACCAACTTTCGAGTTTTTATACACGACTTTTTTTATATGTGTGACTTTTTTTTTCCTTTTTAGCCCCTTTCCCTCCATTTTCTCCTCAAACTAGTGTAAAGTTCCGAGCTTGGTGTGGGGCAGATGTGGGATTCAAGTGGGTCAACAGCAAAAACTAGTGGATCAATGCTTTGGGTAAGGTTACTTCTCGCAATAAGAAAAAGTAATTTTAAAGTGTATGTTTGAAGAAAAAAATATAAAATCGTTGTTTCCTGCAAAAAATGGTATGTAATAGATCTGTTTTGACTAATTTTCTATTACTCATTTAGTCAATACAATATTTTCTTTTATTTTTTCATCATATAAGCTCCTTAATATTGTGTTTTCTCCTTAATTAAGAATAGTCCACTCTAACCTGTTTTTGCTTTTTCTTTTTTCTATAGGACTAGTTTTTTATGCATGCAATACGTGCGATGATATTTTTGGGCATAACTATTACTCAATATCGAAACAAATTAAATCATGTAAAGATTGATATGAATTGAGTTTCATGTCTAATCATGTACAGAGGAGCCCAGATAAATATAATTTGTTATCATGATTTTATGTAATATTGTTGTTTCACGTATATCTAACCGAGTATGATTAATGTAGTTCTTTGTTAATTGTCAAACAAAACGTGTAGCCAAAAGTCACAAAGACACCTGTATGCAAGTAACAAACTACATAATTTTACCCATCAACCCATATGACTATCAATTCCACCTACAATATAACCATCCATCCCATATACCATATGACTGATGTATCTCATTTTTTTATCATCTAGTCCTCAACATTTTAATCTTCCCACTTACAACCTTATATATTCTCTTCCCTCAAAAAATTAGAACGACACATCTCCTTATCCCACTATCATTCATATATCACTAAAAAAGATTGAGATTTCATATTCATATTCACAGCAAACACTACATTCATAAGCCAATCTGGTGTCAAAATTCACCCCATCAACGCTCCATTAATTTTTAAGGTAATATTCATCTCTGTTTTTGTGGGTCCTTTTAGGTTTTCATTTTGATTGAGTAGTTATGTTCAAAACGTTCGTGAGAATGGGGTTAAAATTGTAGTTTATTTGGTTGACGAATTAAATGGGAAAACTCAAATTTGAAGGTACTTTCCACATTCTATGTTCTTGATTTTGTCCCAAAAATGGTATGGTCAACTAAATTTTTCAAAGATCCGATTACATTTATTTGAACTTTAATTTGTGAAGATGATTTTTTTAAGAAATTTGTCGCCAAAGTTCTTGCTCATCCACTTTTCTTTTTTCTTTCCCTTTGTTTTTTTCAAGACTTCTTCTACTCTTTTTTGTGGGTTTTTAGTTATTCATACTTCTTCTACTCCTTTTTTTGGGTTTTTATTTGTTCATACTTCTTCTAGTCCTTTTTCTGGATTTTGAATTATTCTTAAAAAAATTCAATAAAATCAATTGTTTTAATCGATTTTTAATTTCACTGCTTATTTGTTTTTGTGTCATTGTTATTGTATTCGAAACTGATTTATATTTTATAATGTTTTTTTGTTGTTACAAACATGTACGGATTTTTTAAATAATTATTTCAAATTTTAGACCATACAATACAGAGTTAAATTATTCATGTATAAGAGTTGTTAGTTTTTTTGTCAACTAATTTGAAATAACTTGCAAGATTAAAAAGAATTACGTATCTTTTTTAGAAGTTCGCAAATCGTTAATGGAAAAATTTGAACTCCCATTCGAAATCATATATTTTTCTTATTAGTTTGTAATTTGTATTGACGTTGTAGTGTATTTGTAATTTTTTTGGAGTACATAATTGTGAATGGTTCTTGGGAACGGAGTACGCCCTCTCTCACTTGAAATATTGACATTATTCATGCTTAGAAAAAAATCTTCTCAAATGTTCTCAATTTATAAGAAAAACATAGTCATGTGGGGTCTTGTTTGATTTGTCTCAATTAGTACTTTATTAATATTCAATCGTTATAATTTTTACTAATATGTAGTGGAAGATATTTAAGTTTAAAAAAGTGCATTGGAAGACGCATACAGGAAAGTGAGAATGATTAAAAAACAGAGGGAGTATGTAATTACTAAGAGCACCCTTAGTGGTGATTGAAAACAAAGATAAAGTGGATGATCTTGAAAAAAATACTCTTAATGGTGATTGAGAATAAGATCATGGGATGAGTGGGGATGATTGGGGAAAAAAATGCATGGAGTGAGTGAAATGATGAATAAGATTGTAGGATGAGAGATGTCAAATGTCACATTTTGACTGAATTTTGAAATATAGTAATTTTTATAAAATTTCCAACGGTTTTACTCCCTCCATTTCCTAAAGATCTTCCTCTTTCCGTTTAAGTGCGTTTCCAAAAGATCTTTCCTCTTTTATTTTATTCCTTATTTGGAGTTTTTTTCATCTTTTACCCTCTCATGTCCCTATCATATGGTCCACCATTACATTATTAATTCAATTTTATATTACTGTCTTCTCTCCTACTTTAACCCCTTTTTATTTGTTTATTTATCTTAACCCTTTTCTCTCTCCTACTTTACCTACCTCGCACCCCACACAAATTAATTTTCATTGGTATTTGTAGTAACAGTAACAAGGAAGATCTTTAGGAAACGAAGGTAGTATTTTAGAAAATTCAAAGTGAAAAAAAAAATACGAATAGCTCAATTTTAACGAGCACTATAAATAGAGACCCATTTTGCTATATTTTGGATAAAAAAAATTTCCAGCTATTTACTGATTTTCTCTAATTTTGCTTATTTTAAATGAAATATCTTTCATTTTTACATTTCAAAAAAATAAAAAGTAAAGACTAAGAGAGAGAGAAAAAATAGTTGGATGGGTCAAAAAGTAAGAGTGAAAGAAGAAAAATTAATTGGGATGATTTTTTTTGTTGTTCATGGTTGAGAGGATATGTAAAAATATATTGTGAGATGTTATTTTTTGAAGAGAGAAAGTTAGAAAGAGAGTGGGATGATCTTTGGTTTAAGATCATGAATAATGGTGCTCTAATGGGATCTAGTTTGTCATAAAATTTTCGTATTTTTGTAAAGTTTCCTCAATTGAGTGATTTGTAACGTGAGTTATGCAATTCTGTTGATTTTTGTTAAGTAGTCATTGATTGTTATAATTGCATTTCCGACGGTTTTTTTCAAGTCTCGTTTTAGTAGAAATTGATTTTGTAATTTAGAAAGGAACGAAGGGTAAAACAATCTTTTCAAATGGGGACACTATTGTTGTCTCCTTCCCTTATAGTATAACTAGTAACATATGCACGCGATGCGTGCGATATTATATTAATATTAATAATAACATCAAAAAGTGCTAAAAAAACTAACTTAAGAGTGTTATATTTATGGTGAATATTTGATGAGCGTTATGATTTTTTATTTGCATTGCTAGTGTAAAGAGTAATGTTTGACAGAAAGGACTAAGTCAGGGTAGTATATGTTATCATCTATTTGGAAGAATATTCAACAACTCTCCTTTGAAACAATGATCTAAATTATGTGAGAATAGGTCCCTATATGAGAACACTTTTTTATGTGAGAATGAATCTCATCCGTAGGTTTAGGCTTAATCAAGTGGCTCACAAGTTTTTAAACAATATAAACTAATCTAATTTTCTCTCTCCTCCAAAACAGTCGGCTCAAGCAATTTTTTTCTCTCTCTCATGTGTTCACTCTCTCTCACTCATGTTCATCTCTCTCCTCCAAGAAACCTGATTCAAGAATTAACGAAGAAGATCCAACTTTCGTATCTGAAAGAAAACAAAATACTAATTAACCTAATAATAATTAACCTAAAATTGAAGAAGATTACCATGAGGAAAACGACATTGAGCAACTAAGCCTGCTGCAAAACTATGAGAAAATATCATAGTAACGATGGTGTTACATCATAATAACCTATCGATCACATGTTTAAACAAATTACGGCATGTTCTCTTCGGCATAAAACAACTGAACTGAACTAAACTGAACTTATTAGAGCTGAACTGAACTGAACTGAACTTATTGGAGCTGAACTGAACTTATTGGAGCTGAACTGAACTGAACTGAATTGAACTGAATTGAATTGAACTGAATTGAATTAAATTAAATTGAATTAAACTGAATGTAATAAATATATAAATAATATTTTAAACAATAATAATATGAATATTAAATAATTATTATAATGATAAGTAATAATAATGAATAATAATAATAGTATTTTGGATATTTTTAAATGATAGTTATAAATAAATAATATTAATAATCATAAATTAATAATAATAATAATAATTAATGATAATAATGATAATTAATAATAATTATTTTATATTATTTGTATTAATATATTAATACTTGATGATGATATATAATAACAATAATATTTAAGAAGTAAATTAATATTACTATTTTAATAATTAGATTTAATAATATAAAAATATTTAGTAATAAAAATAATGATTGGGTTGGACAGTGAAAATTAAATCATAAACCGTCTTGACACGATTTGATTGGTTTATGGGCTAAAAAAAGTGGGTTTATTTGTGCTTTGACCTAAACCATGTTCTTCCTAATAATAATAGTAATAATAATGAGTAAAGCTAGAATAAACAAAATAATATATAGAAACAACAGTAATAATAATAATACTTAATAGTAATGATATATATTTAAATAATAATAATAATAATAATAATAATAATAATAATAATAATAATAATAATGATGATAATAATAAAAATGATAATAATAATAATAATAATAATAATAATAATAATAAGAGTAATTAGTAAAATAAATTATACCAACATAATAATAGTATTTAAAAAAATAGTTATTAAAGAATGGAGCTGAACTGAACTGATTGGAGCTGAACTGAACCGAACTTATTGGAGCTGAACTGAACTGAACTGAACTGAACTTATTGGAGCTGAACTGAACTGAACTGAAAATAAGCTGGGGAGAACAGGCCCTTAGCCAAGAAAAAAATGTTTCCTATTTCTATATCATGGTGACCCTCCGCTATATCATAGTGACCCTCTGATGCATCATAGTAACCAACACAACCCTCTGCTATATATCATATATAGTGACCCTTTGCTGTATCATAGTAACCAACACAACCCTCTGCTATATATCATAGTGACCCTTTGTTGTATCATAGTAACCAACACAATCCTGGCCTCTGCTATATATCATAATGACCCTCTATTGTATCATAGTAACCAACAAAATTCTTGAAAAAAAAATAGTGCGGAATCCGCAAATAATCGAACTAAAACTCCATGAACGACGATACAGAGAAGAGAGAAAGAGAAGATAGAGAGAGAAAAAAAGTAGCGTGAAAGGGGTGGGGAAGAAGGGGGTAAGGGTTAAACTAAATTACAAAAATACCATTACTCATAAGTGTATTTAAGATGGTTAGATTAGATTAGATCCAAAGGTCTAGATTTGTTCTCACATAAAAAAGTGTTCTCACATAGAGGAGGTGTTCTCACAAGAGCCCTCCTCTCTCTCTCTCTCTATATATATATATATATATATATATATATATATATATAATAATTATATTAAATATTATAATTATATTATAATATATAATAATATATATATACTATATTCGTATTTTATGTGTAATAGTTAAATTTAATTTTACTGGATAATAGAGGTTTCTACTTTTTAGGCATATTATGGTGAGTAGTGCTTCAATAAATAAATATGATAAATTGATATTATCTGATGATGTATCTTTATATCTTTAATTATTTATTATTTCAACTAATTGTGCTCCCCTAAAATTTTAGAAAATGAATATTCTCTTGTTACGTTTTTTTAATTCTTTTATGGTTTGTTAATGCATGTTATTTGAATTATTATTGCAATTGAGAGTTTAGATAGTAAGAATCTTGTGAATATTTGTTTTTATAATTGTTTGAAAATTAATTTAATCATCAATTTATATTTTCAATTGTGAGTTTTCTCTTTTTACACATTTTTATGTATTTCTTTTTGGTAATGTAAAACTTTCTTTACTATCCATATTTGTAAATAAGAAAAATATTTTCTTTAATATTTTTTGTGAGATTAAAGGTATATAAGTATTTTCGAGAGGGGACATCATAGCTCTCCTCTTGATTTAGATAATAGAAATAGTTCACTCTCACCTCATATATTTAGAACCAATAGCTCAGTTTTTGGTATATTACAAATCATTCCATAATCTTTTTATTTTTTAGTTACTATGACAATCAATATATCCAAATATTTATTATTAAATAATTGAAAATTTTAACTTTTAATCATATGATCGAATTAGAGTATATGACATTGTGAATAATGTAAACGTGAAAACGGAGTATCTATTTTTAAAAAAGGGAGTATGTATTGCGACAGACTATGAGACTAAATTGCACGGACACGTTAAGGAAACATTTTCATGGGCTAAAAATATAAACCCACGTTCCCCTTTTGTTTATGTCTCATATCTGTTTCTCGTTTTCATTTTTGTGCAACATACGAAGCATTTAGTTTGTTCGGTCAACCATGTAGAAGTAGCAAGCAATATACTAACCATATTAAAAACAAAAACCACATACGGCAGAGAGGAGTGGGTAAACCAAAAGCAAACCTGGAACTTTGTTGCCGTAGCGAACTATCCGTGGTAACAGACAGAGCTTTCTCGATATCTAAAACCGTCGGCCCTGAATAAACAGCGGATATTTGTTGGTACACCGTAATCTGCTCATTGCTTTGATCAGATGATGACGGCGACGACACGGAGCTGACGAATCGTTGGTCATTTGACGGTGGATTAACTTCAGTGGCGTTGGATGCCGGCTGTGGAGCAGGCAACCAGCTGATAGTCGAAGGTAACGGGTCAGCGTGTTTTAGAACATCTTTTAGTAGGTCGATATCTTCCCACTTATTAGGGGACCGTGTTGAGCATTCCTGCTTATACATGGTGTGGTATTATCTTAGAAGAAGTTGAGTGAATTTTTAGCTAATAAGTCTTCACATTGACATATGAACTTGTTTATGTGATATATGGAGAGGAATAGAAGTTGGATAGACAATTAATATGGGTATTAATAGAGGGGAGAAAATGAAGGCAAATTGTCGAATAAAACGACGAGATCGTCTTACAGTTTATCTTAAAGAAGTCGCTTTTAAATTTTAATTAAGTTATTTTTAAATGATCTCTTTAGCTCACATAATAGAAAAGAGGGTTTTTCTTCTCACCCAACGTGGAGATGAAAAGTCGAGATTCAAATGTGAAATTCGTGGAGCATATATATATATATGCCATGCAAATCTGCAAGTGTTGCTGGTACTAAAAACTTGCTTTTGCTCACCTCACCTAATAATTAAGACCTTTTTTTGCAGGCAACCTGCCTATTGGGTAGTAGTTAGCATTATTATAATAATTAGTGCCATGGTCAGAAAATTTTATATTGTGGTCAACTATAAAGATAAGGTGAAAATATGTCGAGTAAAGTAAAACATCAAGAATAAATTAGAAAAATTGTAATCATGAATTCTACTTTTCTTATGGCAATCATAATCATGAATTCATAAATATGTTCTCATTTTCAATTAAAATTAATTATTAGGCACGGTTATATTTTGAGTAAATTTTTTTTTTTCAGTTATTAATATTGTATTTTAAAATTATTAACACTAAATACAACTTGGTATAATGATTAAAAATTTAGTATATGAACTTGAGATCATGAGATCAAAACATATACTATGCAATTTCTAATTGTTTTTTATTGCCATTTGGCACAATTTCTTGTTTAGTAACGTCTTTTCATATATTTATATAGATATGATTTATGTATAACGATCTATCTTATTTTACACTAAATGATCTCAAATATGATCATACTTTTTAGATAATTCTATAAATATGGTACACATCTATTATCACTTTTTTATATAGTATTTTAGCATATTTTAGTATTTTAAATGTTAATCAATAATTATTGACTTTTCTATACGTTACGTCTTTAAATCTACAATCTAGCTACTACTTCCTCCCACCCTCTTAGTAACTCATTAACTATTCTCTACAATTCATCACTACGATTATCACCCTCAACTAGACGAACTAACCTTTTCGCAATAATTAGCTCTTTATTAATAATGATATTAACTATGACATAGTGCCATCAGAAAGAGTAAAAAAGTTGTGAAGAGAAAACATGTCGGGTCTAGATAGCTGCAATAGTTAAAGTGCGGATTGTGTAAAGGTATTGTTGGGTGGTTACAATGGAAAGTGATTAAATAAGGTGTTGCCCTATAAAAATATCAACAGTAGAGGTATATCATGATTTTAAATTTAAAGGGTATCAAATAAAAAAGTCAAAGACAAAGGGATACCATACATAATATCCCGATCTTCTTAAATATTAATTCCTCGCGTCCCATAACTATGCCTCAAGGTTAATTTTGTTATTTTCTCAATCCAAATTCATACTATTTGTGCTCCTATCATATACTTTTCAACCCACTAGACTTTTATGGCTAAGTGAAGCTTATTAAGTGGAATTTTATAACCTCTCAACTTATTCACTGACACTAATTTGACTATCTTTTGTGTTATATACTTTATAAAAAGTACAAACGGTGGGATATTATTAGATTTGTTCAACACGTCAACGCCGCCAATATGGAGAGCACCTTGCGCGACGATTGAGAGCTCAAATTTTTGACGGGCCCCACCACCTATTAAAAAACCAAAAAAAAATCTTGAACAATATTTTGGGAAGTTGTACTTTTCTTTTAAGTAAACTCCCTCATCTCCAACCTTTTTCTCTCGCTTTAATTAGTTCTCAACTTTTCCTCTCCCAATTCTCATAGATATGACTAATAATATTCTTCAGTAAATGTTAATAAATTTTTCCTATTTATTTTTCCTAGTTAAACCCATAACCATGCCAACAATGTTTATCTTGCCCTCTCCTCTTTATCTCATATCAAGTTCTTGTGGTGGATGTCGTTGTGGTAGGGTCGATAGAAAAATTCTGACAATTCAAAATTGTAACACCCCCATAATTCTCTATTTTCTAAGATCCCTTTTCAATATAAAATTTAGAGAATAATCAAAGCATTATTGTCCATGTGATAACGTATCAGCTTATTCAGAATTTTGCACAAAATAATAATAATAAATAACTTTGAAAACTCCAAAAGTCAAACCAACAAAAAGTCAAAAGTCAACTACAAAAGTCAAAGTCAACTAGAAAATAGGAAAGTCAACACAAGCTCTTCATGACTTCTCAAACTCATGATGCATCATCTTCAAACCCAAAATGGACGATGCACTATTGATCCTGTGCGACAACTCACCAAAATGGGTCATAACTAATCAATAACACATAGCCATGATTAACACATACACGCAAAATACGTAATCAGCAAAGGTAAGTATTGCATAGTAAATAAGTATAAAACCTAACATGATATAATTAATGAACATTAAGTCGGGATAAATAATAATATAATATCATAGCAGACTACTTTTACTAAACTTGACTGCACGATCATTAAGTTAATTAATTTAGATGGAATAGGCAATGGAAAGAGTTTTACAAACCAAACCATGTCTTCAATTTAGAAGATGAAGTACGGGCGCGACTCTGTACTCCACTGACCTACTATATCGAGGAAGTTCTAAATAACAATATAGGACGCGGTGATCAATCCGGTCCCAAGAAAAGCCATGGGCTACCACCATGTACTACAACTCATACTAGTCCAACACTTCAGACGTGCACAAGTTTAAAGCTATTGTTATTCATTTTCCACTTTACGTAATAAATAAACTATTTACTTGTTATGATTCACAAGTATGACAAACAATATAATCATCAAAGCTACATAAACTTTCATTTTTATCTTAGGATTAGACACGGTGATCATCAACTTAACAACCTTAGAATAATTCCAATATTAAATTTCAATACCATTATTTATTTGTTGTTCAAATCAACAATCAACCAACCTTCCATAGGCAAAAACCAACTTACCTAATAAGGCTCTCGATCCTCATAAAGTGATCAAATAATCCAAAGGGAACAACATGATCTGATCCATGATCCAATACTAACATAATTATTAATCCCTCATGTGAATTAATAAAATAAAGTTCCCAATCCCATATGCTTGCATTAATTATCCATAGAAACATAATATAGTCATCATAATCAACATGCTCCACACAATGACATAAACATGCAAATTCACTTGAATATAAATCACATATGAACTATGAATAGTTCCCTATACATGATACTATGTAAATCCCATCCTTAGTACATGATGCTAATCCAACCCACACATAGGTATGTACGTACCTTGTGTAGACAAAATGCGAGGCTACCTTAACAAGCTTAAAAGTCACCTAAAGAGAATTCTCCACCTACCAATAATCAATATAACCACAAATTAATACTCTATAAATTTCCAGCAATATAAAATACCCTAAACCCTCTTTAGAAGTGTTAAAAAACTTTTTCCATCATTAAAACTTCAACTACTAGTACTTTCTAGTATAATACTACTATACTAATCATGAAAATTCCCAAAAACTCATACTTTGATAATAAAAACTCCATCATAAGCATACTAATAAAAATTTCATGAACTTACAATGTATTTAAAACCCTTTAAAATATACTTAAATATGATCAAAATCATAAGAGTACACAATTTCATAAACTATAATATACTATTATGATTTTTCAGCTCATAAAACCCAAAAAATCCATACTTTATTACTTAAAACTTTAATTTAAACATCATAAATAAATTTGAAATTTAATTATTTCACTATATAAATTACATAATCTGAAATTTATATTTAAATCATCAAACTATAAACTTTAATCATGAAAACCTTAAACCAATCCTTAAAAATATAAACTTTAACATTTTAAAAAAATACAAGAGGAAGAAATAACCACAAGAGAGGAAGGAGGAGAAACACACATGACCAGGAGGTGGAGGGCGCGACAACGCTGTAGTGGTTGATGGTGGCCGGTGTGGCTGCCATCGACAGAGGACCACCAAAGGGAGGAGAGAAAAGTCGGGAGAGAGAGAAGAAAAAAAAGAGAGAAAAAGAAGATGGGGCCAAAACTAGAGGAGAAGGAAGAGAGAGAAAATAAGTGGGGAAAAATTTGAGCCATGGGTTTATATAGTTAACCCTTCTTGAAATTGGCAAATTCTGTTTGGGCTTTTTAATAATATTTAGTGATTGGGTGTTTTTGCATAGTTGAGTTCCTCTAATCTAATTTAAAATCATTTTTACTAAACCCAATGTTTTAAGCTATTTAAATAGTTTTCAAAGTATGACTAAATAAAATATTTGATTACTTAAAATAATTAAATAATTATTATGACTTTCAAATAGTCAACCTTTTAAGAAATAAATAATTTAAACATTAAAATGTATATAATATACATTAAAATGCATTTATAAAATTCATAAAATTACAGAAGATTACAAATATAGTATTCCAACAATATATATACGAGGAAAATTTCTAATAATATCAAGGAAAAATTTAAGCAAATACGTCCCCAACAATGTTTAGGGACCCCTTTTTTTTGTTTTTGCTTCGAGCCTCGAAAATGTCCGAGACGACACTACAACGCGTATTTTCGAAAACTTATTATAATTTTGAACTACTAACTGTTACATATACTAAGGTTTAAAGTACACACATTATTAGAAACGACGGTCTAACTTTAACATAAAATTAGAGAAATTTGAGCATACATTCTCCTATAAACCCTATCCCATCTTAATCCAACCCAACAATAACTCTAGAAATCTCCCAGCAACCTAGTTTCCTTACCTTCTCCTTCCTTTGTTTCCCTTTGAATTTCGATCTACAACAGATAATTTTAAAAAATAACTCGATAGTCTAATCAAATGGATTAAACTAATCACCAGATGGATTAGATTAGTCACTAAATAGAATAAAAAATTTAATTACTGAATGAATTAAACTAGTATTCACTCAATAAATTAAATTGCTACCTAAATAGTTTAAACTAGTTACTATATTCATAACAGTAGTCCGTTATTTTATTAATATTAATATTAAATCAAGGTTGTGCTTAATTGTAAATTAAAAGTAGTCTTTCTTTTATAAGACCAATTGTTTAAAGTATTGTATTACCAAATGTAGATATAACCAAACTGGTAATCATTTGTAAATAAATCAAATATGTCAATACAATGAAAAACCCTACAAACTTGAGAGAAAGTGTTTGTAACTCATAAAGTCCTAATGAGATGCCAAAATGACATTTCACAAAAGTTCCAAAGTAATAGGTATCAAAGTAAAGTATAAGATGATACCAAATCTCAGTCAAATTGATACCAAAGTATAACTTTGGTACCCAATGAGAATTACTTTGCTATTGGTATCACAATAACTCTATTTTGGTACCAAGTGACTTTTTTTTCTTACCAATTTGATTAAGTTTTGGTACAAAACTGATAAATTAGAGAGAGAAGAGAGAGAGTAATCTGATGTTATTATTGCTTGTTCAATATCATAAAGATTACAACCCTTTATATAGAGAAACATAACATAAATTTAACCTAACACAACTTAACCTAATGGGCTATGGCCCAATACTCCTAACAAAAACTTACACTTTATTACCATGTAAAAATTAATTTGATATTAACTCTATTTTAGTACCGATTTTATTAAACTTTGATATCAATTTATACTAGCTTTGGTACCTATTATATTGATGATCTTTAATTTAGGAAATGTCAGTTTAGCATTTCACTAAAATTTGAGTTTTATGTTTGTCAATTTTTACTTTATGAAGGAACTGTAGTTTTTCTTTTTAAGAAAAACAAATTAGTCTCATTTACAGTAGATTTTAGTTCGCCGTGGTAGTTGTGAAATTGAGAATCATTGTTGCTACAGGGGTTTGACTTTATAAATCAGTACACAGGTGACAGGTTGAACGAATGTAATAGATACGCGTACTCGCTCCACTTCCACCTATAGTAGTATTGACGCATTGTCGACAAACGACAGTTAAATTCTCATTTTTCTTTATTTTTTGGGCGGGGACAAACGAGACAGTTGATAATGAGAGTTAGTGTGGTTTTTGTGGTGTAGTGTAAAGTAAACAGATATGAGTGGATGCCGTTGAACCAGTACCTGACTACACCTAAATGGAGGTTTGTGAAATGTCAACCCTTTTTCCAAATTCGAACTCTATCCTATCACGTGTGGAGCATCTCTAGGGGCACACTTGTATTTTCAATATGTTTTTGCTATTACTCGCAAATTTCAAACCTATACTTTTTTTTTTTTTATCTTTCTCATTTTTTTATACGTCTTTTCTTTGAACTTAAATATCTTTTATTATATATTAATAAAAAAAATATAATAATTGAATATAAAATAATGTATTAATTGAGACGAATCAAACAAGATCCTATACGATTATATTTTTTTTATAAAATGAAAAAAAAATGAGAATATTCTAACTACGTATGAATAATATCAAGATTCTAAGTGAAAAGTATAAAAAAAACAAAGAGAGTACAATAATACTATTGAAATTTTAACTAATTTCATTAGAGGTTTTATTTTATAAAATCAAAATAAGTCAACAAAAGTCTTTTATAAGAGAGTCAAAATCTAATTATTTTTACAATTAAAGCACAACCAAGGGGGACGACAACATGTCCATGCCATGACTTTAAATCTAAGGCAGATGCACCAAAGAGTTAGTTTAGGGGGATCAAGTCATGAGAGTACAAGTAAGATCAAGAATCAAATTTATCCATTACAAACCTCTACTTAGCAAAATTCTTAATTTGTATTAATGTAATTAAATAACCACATCATGTTAATTCTAACGGTTTTTTCACCATATACCCCTGACAAAATTTTTTTGCACCATATACCCTTACGACTTTTAAATTTCACCATATACCCTTCACTTTTCAAAAAATACATCAAACTGCCCTTATAACTAAAGGTGTTAGACTTCCGTAGTCATTCACCCATAATCTTCCATTTAATCCTATATAACTACCCTAAACCCATCCCTAATACTAACCCTTACCTCTAATCTAATACTCTAACCCTAAACACCCCTCCCCTGACCCCCACCAGCTCTCCCTAGCGCCACCACCTGACCCCACCACCGCTTGACCCCCACCAGCCCCCCTCCCAGTTAGAGCCACCTCCCCCTCCCCCCGCAGCCCCTACGCACGGTCTCGCCTCTCTCTCCTCTGTTTTTCGCTGGAAAAACGCGCGCTATCTCTCTCCTCAGCTTTCGCCGGAAAAACGCACCCCCATGCTCTCTCTCTCTCTCTCTCCTTTGTTTCGCAGGTCCTCTGTTTTTCGAAGGGGAGGGATCTCGCCTATCTATTTTGCCATTCCTTTGTTTTTCAAAGGGGAGATGGATATCTCTCTCCTCTATTTCGCCGGTCATCTTTTTTTCTAAGGGGACGGGGATATGGGAGGGGGGATGCAAGCTGGGGGTGGTGGGAAGGGGGAGGCGCGACATGCTGGGCGTGGTGGGGAGGGGGAGGTGCGACAGGCTTGGCGTGGTGGGGAGGGGGAGAGAGAGGGGGGCTAGTAGGACTGGAGTTGTGGGAGTGGGGTGGTGGGCTGGGAGTGGTAGGCTGTGGGTTGTGGGTGGGGTGGTGTGCTGTGGATGGTAGGATGGGGGTGGCCTGGGTAGGGCCTGGTGGGATTTTAGGGTTAGCTTTTTTGGTTAGTTAGGTTAGGGTGCAGGGTTATTTAGGATTTAGGGTAGTTAATTAGGATTAAAGGAGAAATTAGGAGCTAATGGCTAACGAAAGTCTAACACCGTTAGTCAAAAGGGCAGTTTGATGTATTTTTTGAACATGAAGGATATATGGTGAGTTTCAAAAGTCGAAAGGGTATATGGTGCAAAAAAAATTAGTCAGGGATATATGGTGAAAAAATCGTAATTCAAATCACCCTAAGATAATTAGTCTAAGATTGTTTAATTCATTTATATACAAAAGAAAAATATTTGGTGGCAAAATATATAAGCATATCAATTATGCAGTTCTTATATCTGATTGTCCATATTATCTTATTATATGCGAGAATCATAAAATTTCGTCTTTGATTAGCAATAATAAACATGTGGGGTGAATAGAAGGACGTAATAAAATATGAAATAGGAAATTAGTATGTATACAAAATTTGAGCATTATGAAAACTATATTTGAACATGTTAGTAAACACATTGAAGTTAAATAAAAAAATGGAAATATTGAAACATGGGCCCTCAGAGGTTATCTCTATATTGCTTAGGTCTTAGAGAATAATAGACGTTAGATGGAGCTATTATTTTAACCCTCAGATTTTTCACCATAAACTCCCGATAAATTTTTTTATTCGCTATATATCCTTGATGTTTTCAAAATTCACTGTATACCCCTCAATTTCTTAATAATTCGCCATGTGTCCTTAATGATTAACTATCACTTTTTTTGATCAATTCCAGCAAGTGAAGCTCTTGAGAAAGAACTTTAAAGAGAGATTCTATAAATGTGCTGCTAGACTTTTTGCAAGTTCCTAATATGGAATCTAACATGAAGAGCTCAATAAAAATGATAACAAAAGAGCTCAAGAAAAATTGATACAGAAGTAAGCAGCAACAAAAATCCTAGGAGAGTTCCTAAAAGGAACACAAACAGAGTGGTTCCTAGAAGCTTAAGGAACACAAATAGAGCGGTTCCTCGTTAGATCCTAAGAGGAGCATTGAAGATGAAGTTCCTGAGCTGTTCTTGAGTGGGAGCAGCAAGATGAAGTTTTGGAGTTGAAACGAGAAGTTTCCAAGCAAGAAACATGAGTTCAAAGTTCTTGAAAGGAGCTAGCACATCGAAGTTCCAGAGGTTGAGCTATCATCATGCTGTTATTGAGTTGGAGCAGCATGAAGGCAAAAAATTATGAGTTTATTTTTTAGGATTGGTGTAAGTATTTGGAAACATGAAAGGTAATGGAACAAGGTGTCAAAAGGAATGCGTGAAACTTAGAGTCAAAAGCGTTTAAGAGTTAGTGTGTGTTGCATATTATTATCTTATTCTGTAGGGATTTATTTAGAGTTTGTTTCTTAATAATCTCTACTTGGTTAGTTGTTTTTAGATAATATGCATTAGTTGTTTTAGGTAAGATTTAGTTTTTAGATAAAAGATAAGTTTTAAAAAAAATTGATTTTAATTTAGGATTTTGATTTTTTAATATCTTTTATTTATTTAATTTTATCTTATCAGAATTTTGAAAATAAATAGCCTAGATTTATAATACGTATAATGAGTTTATGTGATTACTGGAACACGAAGGCACGAGTTCCTGTACAAGGTGGAACTCGTGTATTTATGTCATGTTTATGAAAAAGTTTTCAGTAAAATATTTTTGCATAAGAAAATATATAAAAAAGTTAGTTTTCGAAAAATATCTCTTGGATTATATTTTGATAAAAATGTTGTTTTTTCTCCAATTATTTATTAACTTTTTGTTTCCTATTTTACTCTAATTTTTTTTTATACTGTAAACGCGACTTAAGTATTGCCCAAAACTTCGACTCCTTTCTCCCCAAGTTTTTCTCAACTAACTTATGATGAGTAAGTGCCTACAAATTAGAAGACTTATGTGGATGAATTAGTGGGATTGTGATTAAGTCTTGTTTGTGTTATAAATAGAGGCTTATGTCCTCATTCCAAAGTGTTTGCCTTGTGTCATTCCAAAGTCTGGTTTATGGAATAATGTTATGCAATAAAGTATGAGTAATTCAATTTGTTTATCTAAATTGTTGTGAGGATGGTTAATGATTGTTGTTATTGTTTTGAGGTCGTTGTTGGAGTATGTATATGGAGATAATTTATGAAGTTCGAGCTATAGTTGGTTATCCAGAATGTCGAATTATTGGGAATTGTTTCAAGGTACACACATGTCGTTCCACCTTTGAATCTATATCCGTGTTTTATATGATTTCATGTGCTGAGCTTAATAAGCCTTTTATATAAATACAAAATTATTCAAAGTGTTATTCGTGTGTTTACAAGAGTTGGTGACTACATATTTGGTTTTAAGCTCTACGCTCTTCCATGAACTAACTACCACAATCCTTATATACAACCCATTCCTTTAATCCAACTCACAACATCAATTCTATCTCTAATTAACATCATTCTGATTTCAGAGACTATTATCAAACAACATAATTTATAAAAATCAGTTTTTGTAAACTTAAGAGGATTAATTCATATTAGAAGCTTCAATCCAATAAGAAAGATAAAATATTCAATCTTTAAGTTTAACAACTCTTATCATAACTATATTTGCTAATCAATAACAAAATTGAGAACCAAGTTTATTTCTAAAATCATAATATAAAATCGAATTGCACCACACTTGAATTGGAATCAAAGGAGATGATCAATTAAGAAAAATTAGCTTATACCTTCAAATGTAGAGGAATACCAAAACAATGGCAGCAACAAGGCAAACAAGTTAGCAATGACAACATTGGCAAACAAAGCCAACCACGGCAGCAGCGCAACACAAAGTACAACAGCAGTGATGAACTTGTGTAAGGCGTAACTCATAGCTCCGAACTCCGAATTGAGCGATTTATGTGCCCAAATTCATTAGATCGAAGTGATCTACAACTTTGATGCAGCAACAAAGAGACAAATTTAACTGCATGTTGTAGATAATTGAGGAAACATATTGTAGGAATAAAAACAGATAAGAGAGAAATGAAGGTAACAACACCAAACTTACAAAGGCCGTAGCTCATAGCTCCAAACTCCGAATCGAGTGATTTTTGTGCCCAAATTCATTAGCTCGAAGTGATATACAAATTTGATGCAGCAATAAAGAGCAAAATTGGATTGCATGTTATAGATAATTGAGGAAACAGATTGTCGAAATAAAAACAGAGGAGAAAGAAATGAAGGTAGCAACACCAAACTTTCAAAGACCATAACTCATAGCTCCAAACTCTGAATCAAGTGATTTTTTGGGTCTAAGTTCAATAACTTTTCGAGATCTACAACTTTTATGCAATAAGTTTGGGCAAATTCCGACTCCAAAATTGTAACTGCCCAAACCCCCTCTAATCCTAATCAACACAGTTTAATCACAACGGAAGCGTTATCAAGCTAAGATTTGGAATATTACCATGCCATTCTCAATTTATAAGGAAGATAATATCAAAATACCTCAAAACACACCCCATACTTTACTTGATGCATACAAAGCTGTTCTTATAAGAGCTCTTAGGTTACATACACAAAAATTCGACTAAGGTTAAGTAGTCTATCACTTGTTTAACTATGTAAATATATGTATATAGAAGTCATTACTTAATTTACATTATTAAAAGTATATTAAAAAAGTAAACATCTTCATCATATATCCTCGTACCAACCTGCATCAAAATCAGACTTTGCCACTCACCAAGTGACAGGCCACAAAAATGAAAAAACAATCAGCAAAGCTGAGTACACACTACGTAATAGAAAATACAAGTTTAGGTGTATTTTGAAAACAAACACATAGTTAATAACAGATAATCACCCTTAACTTAGTTACTATAGTTTCACAAAATCAGTCGTTTGGCATGAACGCGAATGGAGAGGGGTACCATGCAGTACCAGCTGTCTCAAAACTATTGAGGGTCGTCACCCCACCTTTTACTGTTCAGCTTGCAAGACTTAACCGGGCATGTCCTATAACGCCAGGAATTCGCCCTTACTGGAAGGCAACAGTTAGGGACTCTACCCGCCCTAGCTCAGGTGCATGTTCATGCCTCACATTCATATTTATAATATAAGATATTTAATGATTTATACTTTAGTCCTCAATAATCAAAACACTACTACATAAATGAGCTATTGCAACCCCTAAATACCGTTGCAATAGACTCGAAAACCGTTGCAATAGAGCTATTGCAACGGTCAGACAACCGTTGCTATTGCTGCCCTTGCATTAGCTCTAATGCAATGGTCTTGGACACCTAATGCAACGGCCAGTTGCAACACCAAATAACTGTTGCAATAGTTTTAATGCAACACATGTTTATTGTCTAATGCAACGCCTCTATGGTATCCCATGAACCGTTGCAATACATATGATGCAACACGTTTCATAGTCTAATGCAACACCTCTATGGTATCCCATGAACCCTTGCATTAGATATGATGCAACACATTTCAAAGTCTAAGGCAACGCCTCTATGGTATCCCATGAACCGTTGCAATTATTTTCCATATTGTGGCTACAGGCCTACTGCAACGACGGATCTACAAATATGTATATATTAACCTGTTAACTTGATGTTGATGCAAAGCCGAAATAATTAAAAAAAAAAATCCAAATAAACATAATGATAAAAATTTAGATTTCCAAAAAGAACCATAAATATATTCAAGGTCATCCAATCATTCGACAATTTCCAACACCAAGTACTTAATATAGTACTATCGCATATATATCAAATCCCAAGAAAAGTTTCATCACCTAATATATTTAATTACAACCTAATATATATGCACCAAAAAATATCTACTTCTAGCGTAAATATATGTCCATTAAATAAGATTACTAGCTAGTTGCCTAATTAATTCCAAAACCATGCTCCACTTTTAAGCGAGATCCAATGCCCAAAAGTTGTCATTCGTGCTACTGCAATTGTTCTTCATGTGATACATTTTCTTCTCCTTGATGTACCTATAGAATTATACAAAGATTTAATAAAGTACGACATATGGTTCTAATAATATATATAAAGACACGGGACTAATCATCATCCCGGGATATTGAAGATCAGAAAAGATATAATGCATAAATCTTACCTGATTTAACAAGTGTGTCTCGAAAGATAATTCTTGTTCACCATTCTGCTCAAGGATTTTTTAACACTGTTCCCAAAAAGCGAGCGAATTCTTGAACGATCTCATTTGTGGGTCCAATTGGCTCCCCATTAGAGTTCAGAATAAGAAAAGGGCGTTCTTTTTTTGTACGATCATGAACCTTAACCAACTTTGTTGGTCCTCGATGCTTCTTGGTTTTTGGAGCTACAAATATGAAGTTAGTGTAATCAAAACAAATATAAGAAAAAGGCATGAGATAGAAGGGAAAAAAACTTACTGAAGTAGTTAGGGAAGATAGTTATTTGTGTGTGTGTGTGTATTATGACAGAACCAAGGTTAAAATCAACTTGTTTGTTTGTAAATATCAAGTTGGCAACATGTCAACAAAATTCAGAATTAATTAATCGCCTCAACCTCTCTACATAGAAGCGAGTTGAGGGAGCTACAATACCTCTCTCAACATTTTCCACCCTTGCATCCCAACCAACCCCCACCACACCCCTGCCCCTGCAACCCCACCAGCAGCATCCCCCCCCCCCACCCCTGACCCTGTTGCATTCCCACCAGCAGCACCCCCACCCCTCCCCTATCGGCTGTGTTCCCATCAGCAACACCCCTTACTGGTGTGTTCCCACCAGCAGTACCCCCCACTGATGTGTTCCCACCAGCAACGCCCCCCACCCCACCCCCTGCTGTGTTCCCTCAGCAACAACCCCCACCCCTCATCCCCTAGAATTATGTGTATATACAATAATTGAAAATCTTTGTGAAATGGAAATTGTACCTAATTTCAATAGATATTTATCTTTGCCATCACCTTTCAAGAATATTTTATTAAAGAAAGAGTAAAGCCAATTGGTGCTAGATTGCAAAACATCTAGACCTATTAATTTGAACCAATTATTGCAAGTCATTATATGAATTACAGATAACTTGGATACTGCATATTGTAGAAATGCATTAGAGAATTAGGTGATCATAAATTATCCAACTTTGCTGACAATGGGATGGTCCACTAACTGAAGAGAAATAGATATGGAGTTATTTTAGATTATGTTACTCGGAATTGGGTATTTGTGTCTTGCCCAAGTGTCCAACTTTGCTATTTTATAAAAGTTCTTGGTGATTTCAACCCAAAATGAAGTATCAAAGTGTTCAACAAGGCCAACACAACATTTTATGTATAAAGCCGAGAACTGAAATCTAGTTGATGTGTTAATTATTTTCCCAAACTTAATAAGTTCAACAATGAGCTTGTTTTCCCCAAATTTACAAAGTCCAATAACAACAACCAGACAGATGTAACCTCAAGAATCATACCCAATGAAGTCAAAATTTAGTAAATACAAAATGGAAAAAGAAAAAATGAACTGAACTTTAAAGCAAAGAGCAACTGTGCACTTAAGGGCCTTTGAAGCATACCGCAGCAAACTATGAACAAAGTTCTCATAGTTTTTGCACAATTACACACAATTAAGTCATTTTAAATATAAACAATATGAGAGGGGAAAAAATTACAAACCTTGGGATTCAGGAGATACGATTCACCCATTTGGCCAGCACAAATGCAGTTGGCAAGCTCTATAACGGGAACTTCCGCACCCAAAAGAACAAGAAAATTAACAGTCAGCATTAGCAGTATAGTTGTTGGCATAATTATGAACTTAGCTACGAATTGTACAAAAAAGAAAATAGCCTTTGCTCTTCTCCGTGATAAAGTTGGAATTACAATCCTATTTTGCTCCACAACCACATAAAATCATATATATACCTTCTGTTTGAAACTAAATAAAATAGCCTTCTCGAATTCTCAGTGGCAAAGATAGAAAGCTAACAGAAAATAATTAACACATCCCACACCCCCCAGCGACTAATTCTCAGTGGCAAAGATAGAAAGCTAACAGAAATCTAGTTGATGTATAAAGCCGAGAATTGAAATGTACTGATAACTCTTTATTTTAAATACAGGAAAGACTATACCTACGGTTCTCACAATCTCACTATCTCTCAGGCTCATGGACCTAATATACTTCAGTGGGATCTTTTATTACATTTTTCTTTCATCAAGAATGTTTTTCCATAACTACTTGACCTCCAAATTAAGTTTGAATTTCAGTTCAGCATAATAAATCATGGAAACCCTTTTCTAGAAATAGGCAGAGAAAGGTGGAGCATACTTAGAAGGACCATAAAACTCTTTCATAAAGTATACTTACTCCTCGATTGTCATGCCGTACTGAAATTTCAATCAATGAAAATGAATGGCGAAAAACAATAAATCTTTAAGCAAGCTTGTATTACATGAGATATTCCACATGATAAAAAAAAACGATAAAGTTTGACATAGCTAACCATGATATTACTCACATCATTTTGTTCTTCAGTACCCTGAGGACCTCTGGGCAGCATGGTTTGCATATTCGGAGCCTTGGAGTTTTCTATTGTTGAAGAATAGATTATGGGTCTAGTAATGAAGGTTGTTTCATGACTTGTATCTGCTGATGAAACAAATCTCAATGGCTTCACAATCAAACTAATACTCCTACTAAAATAAAGAACATTATCAAACAAATTGCCAATTTATTGTAATTCAAAATTGGTTTAGATAACCTAATTAACAACACAAATTGAATCTAATATGGAAAAGAAACTAACTTGGATTTTTTTCCCACCTCTTTCTCTCTTCTCTTAGTTGTTCCGGCGAGGTTTAAGAGAAGCCGACGAGCAATTAAACAGCCTTCCTCTGTGCAATTGTTGCGGCGACGGTTAGGAGAAGCCGACGAGCAGTTTACCGGATTCCCCTTCGTGTGTAGTTATCCCGGCGAGGGATAAGAGAAGCCGAAGAGTACTAGGAGTTCAGGAACAAATTAGGGATTGCCCTTGGTCTTTGATTGTGTGTGTTGTCGCTGTGTGCGGGAGGAAAAAAAAAGTATTAGGGATAGGGAGAGACTGAGGGACATCAATAGTCAGCGTGGGTATGGGCCGTATGGCTAAAAAATTTAGACTTTAGCTATTGGATCGACCGTTGCAATAGATTTAATGATGTTGCAGTTAACCCTCTCTAATGCAACGGTTCACTTTAACCGTTGCAATAAGTTGTTGCAATAACACTACCTGTTGCAAAGTCGTTGCAATAGCACTGTCCGTTGCAAAAAGGTGTTGCATTAGCACATGTCGTTGGAATAGCCCGTTGCTTTATGGTCAACTGTTGCATTAAACCATTGCAATTGCTTCAAAATGTAGTAGTGAAAGTCTTATCAACTCATCCTTAATACTCAGAACTCTTATCAACTCTTTTCCATTATTACTTTGATAGTTTAGCAGATTTAGGGTTTTCATACTTAAAACTGGTTTTTCACATAATAACTTTGATGGAACTTAACCAGTTATGTCTTAGAGACTTAAATAATACTTAAACATATATTTTATCAAGAGATTACTAGTTATCCATCACTACACAAGTCCATGTACTAAGCACATTCCAGCATTTAGAAGCATAATCGTAATGACTTAGTGTAAAAGTGTTGTTTAGGTCAAATAAAACATTTCTAGCGAACCTCAGCATCCTATATCCATGTAATATACTCAATATACACATAATAAAATACACATCATACCTAAATTCATTTCATAAACATGCTTTAGACTAGAAAGAAACAATCAGTTAACTATAGGTATGGAAATTTCTAGGTTAAAACCAAACGAAGTGTGTAACTTCACTAAGGATGCTTAAGGCAACAAAAATCCTTAATCCTATTAATTAAATAATCCTAAAGCTTCCCCTGAATATATAAAATGCTAAATATTAGTTTCAACAAGCTTATAGATATGAAAAACTAAGCTTAAATACAAGAGGTGTAATCTGTTGAACTTACAGCAACTTATGAGTTTATGGTCTAAAGATTGGAACTAAAGCTTGAACTACTTTGTATGGATATCTAGAAGAGTTATATGTAAAGAAAAGTGGGTGTCCAAGAGGAGAAAAGAGACGAAAACCCAGAACAGGCTTTTATAGTCTGTTCTGGCGGTACCCCCAGGGGAGGGAAATGTGATATGGGCAACGTTGGTTTCTTGGAGTTCCTGGGTGATTCTTGCTTTAGGTGTTAGCCTTAGGTATTGGCTTTCGTGCATACAAAGGGCTTTGAGAGATTGACACTTAAGTAGCTGCTAAGTAACTCTCTTTGAGCATAGGTCTAAGTTATAATTTTAGCTAGCCAGCTTTTACTAATGTAAGCAATTTACCCTATTGATCCACGTAATTCTTGGGTATAAATGACCATTTTAACCTTAATACATCCCAAGCATTTCATATATCAAGTTTGGTTAGGTTCTAAGCTCGGATTCAACCCCGAAAGGCTCTTTAACTGGAAGTTCATCGTTACCCGATAAAACAATCTCCATACGATTTTCACAATCTTAATGTTTAAGGCTCTCAAGGACTTTCTAACTTATCTATTGGTTTCCAAAGCCTTCTTAGCCAATAAAAAATTATAGATCTTACCTACTTTTGTCCTCGTATGGTGTTGGAGAGTATTTTAATCCACTTTAAGCACTAGAAACACATGAAATTTAGCATAACTGACAGTTTCAAGTAACTATCTTCCACCTAGAACCTTAGAATCCTATAATCCCTATATGAATTAGTCATATAACTCCTATGAAACATATAGGTTAACTAATTAAACACAATATCATAAGAAATACTTAGTTAGACTACTCTTTAGTTACTTTAACATAATCTCATGCTTTAACACATAATCAGGCTTTAGAGTTAGGGTTTTCTTAGGTCTATTACAAGAATGCAGAAATTGAACATGCACAGTACGGGGTATAAAATCAGAGGCGAGAAAAAATTATTGTTTGGGGTTTTTATTTTGGTTTTGGGGTTTCTCCCAATTCTCAACCACTTGGGTAATTAAACTAAAATATTGAAGAAAATAATTGATCTATGGAAAAATACACTTTGGCACTTGATTGAGAAGTTATGAAGTAGAGAGAGTTATTGATGTGATTTTTGTTGGCGGTTCGAACTCTTTTTGTGTTTTTTATGGATTTATGGACGAACAACAATAATAATAAAAGGGATAGGCTCTTAAATCGTAGTTTAAGAGGTTCTCTTGTGAGTCTCGGCTCCAAGATCACACAAAGTCGCGGTTTGTGTATTTGAACACTTAGTTCTATGCAAGCACAAGCTTAACACTTTTCTTAAACTCAACAAACTAATTTTATTAATGAAAGAAATAGCCTTTATATAATACAAGATTCCTAACTTATCTCGTAAAGCTTAAAGGATAAACAAAAATAACCAACAAACTTACCTATCTTTATCTTAAAGGATAAAGATAAATAACAACCTAATACTATATCTCTAATTCACACGCCTATTTTAAAGATAATTATAAAAATAAAACTCCTAATTAGACTCAATGACAAAGGAATTAGACTCCTAAGTATAATAGGATTCCTTTATCACTTAAATACCTAAATTAAAGCAATTAAAATTAATTAAACTACATAGTTTCCTAACAGAACTAGGACTTTCGCACAGTGGTTGGCACTGTCTTGCGTACAGTGACCTACATTTTCGTACTTGATGCTCCTCATATGCATCATACTCTCCCTCTTGAAAAAAACTTGTCTCAAGTTTTGATGTCCATGGAATCATCCACGCACGATAACCATGATCCATAAGACGAAGTACATGAATGAGAAAATGCATTGTAACCCCTGTAGTTCGTTGATAGACATGATAACATACGACATCCTTATAGCAAAAATCCGTAGAATATGCAACAAAACATTGCACCCAACATTGCTTTGTGGTTTTAAGCGCACATGGAACATCCAAGATTGGAACTTTGATGGTTGCATTAATGTGAAGGCTTGAATCTTCCTCATTTGAAACTTCAAAGATTAAATCTTTATCCTTAGGAAAAGAAAAAGTTTCAATCTCTTCATCATCTTGAACAATAAAAACCAAATCTAAAATTCGTCCTCTATAGTGCAAGAATCATCTTCCAAATAGCTATTAAGCTTTTCATCCAAAGAATATTGATTCAAGTCATATATCAAATCCCACTTTGGTTGTAGACGTATGGACAATTCACCAAGAATTTCTTCGGTTGTCAACTCATCATAAGAATGGAAACGACAATTCATAGTTGGTTTATTATGCAGAAACTCCCAGATATTTTGAATAAAAGTTTGAGATCTTAAACCTAAGTAAAACACCTCGAAATTTCATGAAATTTTGTCACAACATACCCCTTGGTGTTCTAAACAGTCGACCCAAATTTCAACAAAAATTAATAATCCAATCGAATGCAGTTTTTATTTTACCTACAGTATGTAATCTGTCCGAAAAACAGAAATTTGCATCAAATATCTGCGTTCGCTGTCTTCGTTACTTATCGGATTAGGCTAAAATTTTGACACGACGTAGCCCTGTATGTTAGCTTTTCATAGAACCAAAACAATCACGATTTCGACACCAGATGCACCCTCACGCGCCGTCGCAAGGCACCCTGCTCTGATACCACTTGATGTGATTTTTGTTGGCGGTTCGAACTCTTTTTGTGTTTTTATGGATTTATGGACGAACAACAACAATAATAAAAGGGATAGGCTCTTAAATCGCAGTTTAAGAGGTTCTCTTGTGAGTCTCGGCTCCAAGATCACACAAAGTCGCGGTTTGTGTATTTGAACACTCAGTTCTATGCAAGCACAAGCTTAACACTTTTCTTAAACTCAACAAACTGATTTTATTAATGAACGAAATAGCCTTTATATAATACAAGATTCCTAACTTATCTAGTAAAGCTTAAAGGATAAACAAAAATAACCAACAAACTTACCTATCTTTATCTTAAAGGATAAAGATAAATAACAACCTAATACTTATCTCTAATTCACACGCCTATTTTAAAGATAATTATAAAAATAAAACTCCTAATTAGACTCAATGACAAAGGAATTAGACTCCTAAGTATAATAGGATTCCTTTATCACTTAAATACCTAAATTAAAGCAATTAAAATTAATTAAACTACATAGTTTCCTAACAGAACTAGGACTTTCGCACAGTGGTTGGCACTGTCTTGCGTACAGTGACCTACGTTTTCGTACTTGATGCTCCTCATATGCATCAGTTATGCTTTATAGAACAAAATTACGCAAGAATCAGACTTGCAAAAAATGCACCTACCTTGAAGAACAATTGGCGGCGTTTGAAATTCCCACCAAATGCTTGAGGAGTCAAAGGTGATATTCAACATCTTAGAAGCCAGATATACTAATGTTAATCAGCAGCAATTTGTTGGGGCTTAAACTGAAGCCACGTCGAGCTCCAAAACCCGCAAAAAAAAAGACTTTAGAAACATAATAAAATCATTGATAACTATAAAACCTAAAAAACCTGAAGTATACCCCCTGTTAAAAATGTATTTTAAAGAAACGTTTTGGAAGCCATATTTTGCAGGAGGGCCAAGCACTAGCAATTTGATAACCAGAAGATATGGGAGCCAAGACAAACTGACCAATTTGGGTCCAATACTCCGGTATCATACGAAAATCCAACATGATATCAAGTTTTAGCTCGGATTACACAAAAAGAAAAACATGAGTTAACAGGAGCTGCAAAGAGGAGAGATACTGTATAGTGAGACGTGAGTAACTAATAAGCCATATATCCAAATTACATCTGCACATAACGCCATTTTAGGTCCTAGATCTCAAATTAAATAAACACCAAAGTCCTGCAAATGGAATTGTCATCACATTAATATTTAAATCCGTTTAACACCTACATTTTTCAAGTCATTAATTAAAGTCGAAAATATCTCCCAACAAAAAGACATAACAATAAACCATATAGACCAACGCACACTCTGCACACCAACTTCAAGATCAGGGATAACGTCATAACAATTTATCTATGATAGACGAAGCACATATTACACACTGCGCATACATAATGCATAAGTTACCAACAGATTAGGATATTTTGCATAGCACAGAGAATGAGAAATATTGAAGAATAGAACTATAGGAACAGGAAGAAGAAGAAGAAATGTCAATAAGAGTAAACAACTGGTGCACAATCAAGTATGTAAGAGTTACGTGATTAGCAGGTATTATGTCCAAGCATTTAAATCAAGTTCATGACTTAAATCATAGCTATCAGCTAGCCGAAAGCAGAAGGTTGACAATCACTTGCTTAACTATGAAATTAGACTATGATCAAATATTAAATTGACTTCCCCCTCAACTCAAACTCTAATTCTCTGCTCTCATGTACTGATTACCGCATCAAGATGCAGCTCCTCTTACCTTCAATTTCTTGATAGCACAATGATAGGGAGAAAATATGGTGGCACAAAAACACTTAAAACAAACAATAAGTGGAATAAATAAGATTGCTAAAAGAATTTCAACTTACAAAAGAACATGTCTTACCAATATAGGAGTTTGTGCCTTTGTGCAGGATACACTACTTCTTCCTACCACCAGCCTTCTGCTTTTTGTTTGATGCATCCTTCGAGTTATCAGCCTTTTCCTGTTCCAAGACAAAATAACTCATAAGTTGATCACTTTATCAATAGCCAAAACACACGCTTGCCCATAAAATATCGGACTTGAAATACCAATGAAAAACGGCTTAGTAAACTTTGTGTATGAAAAAGAATTAACAATGCGCCTATGACATAGCACTAGGCAAATTGTTAACCACGGTTTTTAAGCTAACAAGGATAGAAGATAGCACCAATCAACCAGAAAGGTTATGCCTAAAAAGTCTACAAGGATAAGCCTACTGCTATTTCCACATCTGATAATAATGCATTTAGAAGAACCAATAATTTTATAATATTGCGTAAAAACCAAAGCAACACTAGAACTTTTAATTTGTGGGGAAATAGTAGCCCGAAAATCAATCAAACATAGGTAAAAAATTGAGTTTGATTCGTGAGTTAGGGCAAATAATAAAAAATTACCAACCTTGCCGTCGACTCAAAACGCTAGCCTCGCTGCTCACCTCCAGTCGCCACCCACCTCACCACCTGCCATAATTAAAAAAAGTTAGGGCAGAGCAGAAACTGATGCTTTGAACTAAATCTGCAAGAGACTAATGAGAGGAGGTAGCGGAAACAGATTGTGTTGGGCTCCTTTTAATATTTAAAAAAACCCAATCTACACCAAAAGTAAGCGGAAAAGGACGGAAAGCTACTGGTCGCCGACACTGAAACTGGATTGAGATCGCGAATGGTGAATCAGTTAACAGGAATATTTACCAATTGGGAACGGCGAATTTACATTTTTCGATTGGGAATTGGATTGATATTTGAGGTTTTATTGGTGGCGGCATCACAACAAGTGGTGGGATTGAGAAAAAAAAAGTAACTTCTAAAAGCACATTATAGAGTAGTCTCCTAAGTGGTATTGTGTCTTTTTTTTAAGGGAAAAAAATTAAAATGTTTCAAGGAAACCTGTTTTGTTGAGAAACAGTAGTCTCCAATCTCACAATAACTTTTTCAATAAGTCAAAAAGTTAAACCTAAGAGACTGGTTTTCGCTAATCAATGGTTTGCTACGTGTAAGAAATGTGTTAGTAACCATAACAGGTCTCCTATATATGATCTCTTTGGCCTTTTTTGTAGTAGTGAAAGGGACATTGCCAAGAGGGTCGATGAAGTAACAGTAGGCCTCCTCGTCATGAAGTGTCTAAACGGCCATCCAAAGGAAAGTAGCCGGCGGTAAGCGAGCCCTGAAGGAAGATGGACTGGAAATTGGTGGTCTGAACTCAGGACAACAGGCATCCAAGCGGTCATAGAATGGAGACAGATGTCAGGGAGTATTTAGAAGCAAAGAAGGCTACTGCTTTGCAGCGCTTAGCAACAGGATCTACCCCTTATTTGAGAGACCCTCCATTGAGGCTGCCGTCCAAAATTGAAGGTAGCAGTCTAAGACCATCTGTTATTCAGCCAAGGCAGCAGAAAACCGTGTTGTAACCTATGGTGTATAGGTGTCCAGGCCTTGCGAACGCCTCTTCTAATCCTGTATTAAAAGAATATTGTCGGGAGCACATACCCATTGAGGGATTGTCGGGGCCCCTCAAGATTAACTGGCCGACTCCATTCTCGGCCAGAATCATGGAGGCACCCCCTTTCAATACCAAAGGTTAAGCTGCCCACGATAGATCCCTTTGATGGGACAACTGATCCAGACGACCATCTGTCCGCATACAAGCATCAGATGTATGTTAAGGCAGTAGATGATGCTACCTAGTGTAAAAATTTCCCGGCCACTTTGAAAGGTATGGCTCAAAAGTGGTTCAACAACCTCCCTCCTAACTCAATGAATAATTTCACAGAGCTTAGCTATCTATTCACCATTCGTTTCGTATCAAATCGGCAGGAACAGAAAACTAGTATGCACTTGGGCAAGATCATCCAAGGACCAAAAGAGGATTTAAGCAGTTTTTTCAAGAGATTCAATCTAGAAGCATTGCAGATCCAAGATTTGAATGCAAGGGTGGCCTTTGACGGCTTTATCAGGGGTTTGAGGTCGGGAAGTTTCAAGTTTGATCTAGTAAATAAAAAGATCATCACTCTAGCTGAAGCCTCGGGAGGCTGAAGCGTTCATCCACGCAACAGAAGTATGTGCAGAGGCTAAGCATTCAGAAGCAAAAAGGTTGAGGAAGTTATTCAGCCAAAGAAGAACAATCCCAAGAAGGCAGAAACTTGGGCATTGACTTCTATGACGACCTCGTCTAGGAGAAGTTAAAGAATAAGACCAGAAACTTGGGCTGAACCTATAGGGTTTAGTAAAGATCAATACTCCATTCTTATGGAGATAAAATATCAACATGAATTAAAGGCTCCTACTGCAATAAAGACTCCCTATAGGAATAGGGATAAGAGCAAATATTGTCACTTCCATAAGGATTGTGGCCATGAAACAAATGAATGTAAACATCTGAAGAGAGATCTGGACGATTTGGCTCGAAAAGGGAAGATGAATTCATATCTTCCCCAAGGGGGAAGAAAATTTTAGAAAAGAGATGACCGTCAAAGCAAGAGAAAATAAAGTGAAAGCACTGACGAGGATGTGGTAATCGTCATATCCAGAGGTTTTGCAGCTGGAGGACCAACCAATTGAGGACATAAAAATTACCTAAGGGAACTGGCTAGACCATGCTTACCAATCAAGCAGAGTCTGGCCCATTTATGAAGGTAGTCGTTATTGAGCGGGATCGTGGGAAATTGAAACCCCTCATGACGATCCCTTGGTTGTGGAAATGAAGATAGCCAATTTAATGGTAAGAAGAATTCTGATTGATACTGTTAGTTCGATGGATATCATAACTGCATACTGTTTGTCAAGGCTGAAGTTCAATGAGGACGATTTGGTCCCAGTTCATCATCCCATAAATGGGTTTGGAGGAGGTATAATCCACCCAATGGGAACTATTACCTTGCCCGTCAGGGTAGGGGACAAGGAAGCATCCAGAACATTGTTCACTAAGTTCTTGGTTGTTCACGATTTAACGGCCTACAATATCATTCTCGGACGACCAACTTTGAACCATATTAAAGCAGTAATTGTTACCCATCTGATGCTAATGAAATTCGAGTGTGATGGGGGAAAATTGGATCTATATATGGAGACCAGCAAGCAGCTAGAGAATGTTACATCACCGCTCTGAAGCCTTCATCATGGAGAGGAGAAAAATCAGAGCAACCAAAGGTGACTGATAATGACAAGGCGGTTGAGTTTGTGAAAGGTCATGTAGATGTTCTAAGAACAACGGTTGAAAGACCTCAGAGGAAGGCCCCTCCTATGAGCAAACCGTCAAGCCTCTTGTCGAGCAAGAAAAGGAAGTGCATGGCCATTAAGGAAGAAGCAACTTCGTCATAAGAAATAATGGCCATCATGGGCATTGGGCTAGAGCGCCCAGAGCGTGTGGAAGTACCAATGGAGATCTGTTTGGATGATAGACGTCAAGAAAGGATATTGAAGGTTGGGCCAGTTCTAGATCTAAGGATAAAAGACGAGTTAGTCAAGTTGTTGAAAGAATTTGAAGATGTTTTTGCATATACTATAGAAGAATGCCGGGAATTGATCTGAGGTTGTTGTTCATAAATTGAACATAGATCCCAATCAAAAACCAATTCGGCAGAAGAAAAGACACTTGGGTCTGGCCAAGAATCAAGCCCTTGATCAAGAGGTGCAGATGTTTTTGAAGTCCAAATTCATTTGGGAGACTTATTACCCGGAATGGATAGCGAAAGTGGTTATGGTGCCTAAGTCGAATGGTACTTGGAGGATATGCGTAGACTATACTGATCTAAATAAGGCTTGTCCCAAGGGCAACTTTCCCTTGCCAACAATAGATGGATTTGTTGACTCTATGGTTGGGCATGCATTGTTAAGCTTTATGAATGCTTACTCTGGTTTTCATCAAATCCCGATGTGACCGGAAGATCAAGATAAGACATCATTCATCACGAAGAATGGGCTTTATGGTTAGCTGAGGATGCCATTCGGCCTCCGTCATGCGCCGACACCTTCCAATGGCTGCTAATAAACACTGTTTTTCAGCCTCAGCTAGGGCGTAACATGGAAGCTTATATTAATGACATAATTGTCAAGAGCCGAGAAGAGCTGAGTCATATTGATGATCTTCGAGAAACCTTTAAAACTCTTCG